>NW_013666994.1:103968-104663 GCF_000517525.1 Limulus polyphemus | reverse complement strand
AAACAAAATATTTTTTTTAGGTTTTATATATACATTTGAATAACTAAAAAATCATAAATTACTACATTAATACCATAGAATTTAAGTATAATTTATCAAACTTAGTAACTAAGATGTATTTTACTCTAAAAAAAAATATGAAATTTTGAGCAGAATAAAGACCCACCCTACCTCATTGAAAACTTGATCTAAAAGAAAGAAATGATGCTAGGTATGTTAGAAAGGCTTAGAAAACCACTAGAGGGACATTCTGAGCTTCTGATTGGTTATTCATGTCATATATATATAGAAGTAAGTGTTTATAAGGGAGCGTTTCTAAAAATGGAAGGAGGTGAGCGGGGTGCCACTATGCTTGATTTATTATATGAGCAATATCTTAGCAAATTAAAAAGATAAGACATTCTTATTTTATATTCTAGCTTGTCAATATCTGTAATTTGAGTCTCTAATTCATGTGAAACTATAGACTTAGTATTTTGACTTCACAAACATCTAATTTGAACCAGTGCTGCATTCAACATACCACATGACACACAAAAATTGATGTTTATCTGTTTTTTTTTATATTTACTTTTCAATTAACAAATTGAGTAATGTATAGTTCTAAAATTTGAATTATAATCTACAGTTTGATACCAAACTTATTGACATAAATTACTGAAATAGTAGTTCAATAAAATTTTGAATGAGAGTCA
>NW_013666994.1:97802-103001 GCF_000517525.1 Limulus polyphemus | reverse complement strand
ATCAAATTGAATTTTTGTTCAATAAAAATATTTCAAATGCGACTGTAGCTTTTTCTCCTTCAAAACTTTGTCTTCAAAATAAGGGTGTGTCTTATACACCGGTGCGTCTTATATTCCGAAAAATACGGTAAGTGTGGTCTTGGAAGCCAACCTTCACCTACAATGGAAGGTTTTCTGGAAAGGTTTATAAGGTACATGTTGTAAGATTTACCTCACCATTCACCACAAAAGCTTGTCTCAGTAGAAACTAGTGTGTTGGATAAAAGTATATAATCATGGATATCAAAGTGAGTACAACTAATGACAGAGGAAATAGTTCCAAGGAAGACAGAGACCCTGAAATGGCATTCTTACTAACTGTGATTAATCTCAGTATTATACAAATATAACTTTCAAAACCAGATGGCTGCAGGTGTAATTCATGATATTGAAATATGTATTTTAAAATTGCAATGTAGAATGAGCTTTGTATTTATTCCTAACTCATTCATTTAGGTTTAAATTTTATGGAAATTGGTTCTTATTAACATACTGGCATTATTACAAACTGATGTGGATTAGGATAGAAAAAAAACAACAGATGCTGTGCATATAAATATATCAAAATTTGTCCTATGGCTGGTTTTGATCTTGGTTGTCAACAAATTGATATTCTCAAGTACATGGTACAGACTGTTAATTTTCAATGAAAAGCTTTGTAGGATACGGCAGACTAGAAAATAGCATTAGGTACGAGTACAAGTACACCAACACTGTCAGAAGTTAAAAAAGTTGTGTCAAAATTAACAAAAACTTACTTTATCACCAGAATATTCTTTATCTTCAGATCGTTGTGAACCCAGAAGTCTGTCTGTTTCTTGATCAGTGTCGCACTCTTCTGAAAGTATGCTAGATTATTATTAAAAAAGTAATGACATGAAACTCGTTATTTTTAAAGATGAAAGGGGCAGAAACTTAGGCAAAGAATGAAATTATTTTGTACTGATCTAACTACGAGCACATATACAGAAGTCAAATACTATAATAAAGAATATTTAATTATAACTTATGAAGTATCAGTAGGATTTACACAACTTTACCATAAAAGGTAAACTAGTATATCAAGTAAACTTTGGCACTTCCACTTAGTTAGATCTAGGCAATTAATGGAATTTGCACAAATTATAAAGTATAATGTAAAAACAGAATTTAAACCTTATTCAACATTAAAGAACACAGTTATACAAATATAAGTTAGAAACATAACAAAATACACCTCACCCCAATCACAAGGCCATAACATACTAAAGCTAAATAAACTTGAATTAATCAAATGATAATAATGAAAAGTTATAATGCAGTGTTTCAATTACTTAAATAGTTGAAATTTTTAATTAATAAATATTATAAATAAATGAAAGCAGACTTTCTAATAAACATTATTGTAAGTGAAAAAGCCACTAAGTGAAAAAAAAACCTCCAAAACTGGGGATTGAACTTAGGACTTTTGGCTAACTGAAGCGTACAAGTCATACCTGTCTCTTTTCACCCATAACTAAAACAGAATGTCCCAATAAAATGTAATTTAACTAGTTTTATAACTAAGTTATTTCAGATAAACAAAAATAAAAACATTAAATGTTGAGTGTCAACTAGCTTACTGATAAGCACTGAATCAAATCCTTTTATGTCTAATGTCTATTGGTGCCAATTTCAAAAAACCATTAAAGAAAATTAATTTTAAAATAAACTCTTGCTATTGGTTATAAACATGTACATCAAATAGGAGCACATGGTTTTGCAAACTGTTTTGAAACTTAAATACAGATGGGTGGGGCTTTTGTCATAGGTTGAAAGAATTAATTTTGGCCATCAGCCAAATACAAATTTTTTATTGTGCATTTCAAATGTTGTTCATATTTTTAACTTTAAGCCCTGTTAGCTATTTAAAGGTAGTGCAGAGCCAGTGTCTAGAAAACCATTGCCAAGTGTTGAAAATGTTTAAATTAATTTAATAAGTACTTTACTGTGTTTAAATACTTGAAAATTACAAGTAGTGTGAAGTGTTTGACAGCAGTTTGAGATGAATCACTACACACTCAACAAGACTCATGTTTTTAACATAAACAACTTGTTTCCATTTTAGACAGTGATAATGGTTATAAGAAAAAATACATTTAAATGTTTTTGGGGGAAGAGGGGGATTTTTCTTCTACAAACACAATAATACATTTTCAGTATAGCCTTTTTATAACAATTTCTTCCAAACTACTGACCTAATGAAACTTTACCAACCAGACATGGAATAATTAAAGCAACTTAAATTGATTTAAAAAGTTAGGAAATAAATCAGATTGTAAGGTTGTCAGATAACTGTGAAATCTCTAGCGATTCAGAAACAAAAGAAATTTCCATTGTTAATTGTTTTTAACATTTTTATTTCATGAAAGGTTAAATATATGTTTATTTGCATACAAATTAGAATTGTGAAGATGTAAAGTCAAATAACACTGGTTGTTGAATGATTATCATGAAAACAAAATTCTACTTCTATCCAAGGAGTATATATCCGAGTCTAGCATAATCACGAACTGCAAGTTATGTGTGTGCTTAATCTAAGTACTTTTTGATCATATTTGATATCAATCAAATTAAATTTAGGTTATTATCAAGTACATGCACTTGACAAAGTGAACAGATGATGAAAATATTTGAACAGCTATGACTGGGTAACTGATATCACATACCTTCCTCATTTCCACCTTCCCTTGCAGAATCTGAATACCTTTTGCCATAGCGTCCTCCCTGTGAGAGCCTTTAAAAAGTATACATTCCTTGTACTAATACTTTCTTCTTTCAATTTACAGACTCTTAAGACAGTGCAATTTTAAGCAAAAATATGAATAATTAATGACTGACTAGCACTAGCATGTTATCCAAATTACAAAAAAACTTATTTTACTTCAAAGTATTTGAAGCCAAAACTACCTGAAAGAGTTAAAAATAAAATTTAATAAAATAATGACGTGAACAAAGCAAAGTAAATTAGCACAAAACAATGTTCCTAAACAAAAGTTGTTTTTTTTCCAGTATTAAACTTATATCATCATAAAATCTTATGTTATTGGTTGATTATGAATCTGTTCAAAACTAATGAGACCATTTTCATTTTTACCTATTCCATGACCAAGATTACTAGATCTCATATTATGATGATTTTGTGGTTCTTTATTAATTTGGGCCATAAAGGGAAAACAAAATAAACATGTCTTTTACTACAACTGTTTTGCTAATCTTCTACAGTACAATGACAAAATAAAAACTCAAAAACATTTTTTGATCATACAGAATGCTATGACTATCTTCCCCTAGATTAGATGGTGAATGAAATTTCAGCACTGTAGGGAATACCATAATTATAAGCCATTTTATAAATGAACTTTCATGTTTAGAGAAATATTGTTTTTGTTTTTTTCTTTGACAAGAAAATTTAGATACATAAACACCTGGTTAAAAAAACTCCAAGCCAACCAAATATTTTTTCAACAGTGAAAACAAGTTAGAAGTTTCTCCAATAAATCCCATCTAAAATTAAATTACATATATATATTCAATTTTAATTTAAATAATTTAAATGAAAAAAAAAAATCCTTAATGTTTTCTGCCTAAAAGTTTGTTGACTATTTTTTCCAAGAATCTCCAGCAATACACATTATCAAAGCTACCACTAAGATTTTAAAAACTAGTTTCCAGTTTTGCCTATTAAATACACAGTAGACAACTATTTCTATTCCTCATTTTACTTAACTCTTTCTGCACTGGGGTGAAGAAGGACTCATTGACATTCCTTGAATTTTTTCCTTCTCACAAGGGAAATACTCAACTACATTGCATGGATCTAGGTTAAAACTTACTAAATAGTATCTGGTTTCAACTAAAATAGAAATTATTCAATTTGATTTACATTTTCTAGCATTCTTCAAATTGTGGAATTTCCAAAATTTTGTTGAAACAGTTTTGAAAAAAATATTTATACTATTTCCATTCATCTTAGAATTTCAATTTTTTTTATTGTTGATCGAGAATTTCAATTTTATATCAGTTTTAACTTAATTGATATTCATTTACATATTCCTTTTAATATTGTATTTTGTTTGTTGCAGCATTCATCACTTATAATCATGAACAACATACACATGGCAAAAACTGACAGATTTATTGGCAACCTTTCAAAACGCCATCATTACCTTTGTCAGACTAGATTTGATTTTTGCTAATATTATACTTGGTCTAGATCCATTCATATCTAATAAATACAGTTACTTTTGAATAACTATTAAGTACTTTTATTTTTGTGAGTTGTTTGAATACAATAAACTTAATATTATTCACAGAATTGAGGAAAAGAAAGACACTTGTGTGTTTCACAAATACTTATTTGTTACAATTTCACCAGTAGAGCCATCATCAGGTTGTAATAAATGAAATATTTGTGCATTTTGGAGATTCTAAAGGTTTTGTAATACACAAATGTATAATAAACAAAAGTATTCTTCACAAGAACATCATCTTATAATTCAGACTGATGTTGTCAATCGATACAGGGTCAGTTCAATGGATCAAGTCCACGCACACTCATTTAATATAATGCAACATATGTGTACTATACTAGTAGTGAACAGACAAGTCAGCTAGTTGAGGATTAACCAATCTCACACCAATTTAATTAAAACCTAATAACATATTACACAAACTTTCTACAAGTAATTGGTGACAAAGATATCCTGCCATACTCAAAAAGTGTTTGCTTATTGATTTTTGAATTTGTTTTTCCAAGACTAATACTTGCATTTAAAAAAAAAAGTTTATGAGCATTTAAAGTCATAAAATTTGTCAAATAAGCTCTAATATTTACAAATGCAGAGATATATTAATGTTGCACTTACCTAGGAACCCAAACAGGCTGCCCTGAATCCAATTTGTCTGTTGGTGATGATTTTAGGTGAATATTTTTGCTATGATGAATGGCTTTTTTTATTTCTTGGATAACCTGAGAAACAGAATCTGGATGAACATCACACGGGTCAGATGACAAGTGACCATTCTGTTCTGAGGGGGAATGTAAAAGACCAGGACTAGACTGGTCTGATTTTTCAACTGAAATAAAACAGTGTAATAATTATTAAATTCTTGCAAAAACTGCAAACACTCATGTAAAAA
>NW_013666994.1:33129-96802 GCF_000517525.1 Limulus polyphemus | reverse complement strand
GTATATATATATATATATATATATATATATCCCATGCCAATTTTTTTCTGAACAAAAACTCAGAAGCTATTTTCTTAATTTTCTTCTGCATTAAGACCATTTTCAATTTGTAAATTACCCATACTTAATCAACTATAATGCTTATGAATAGCAAATTTTGTTAATAAAGCATTCTGCTATTTAAACAATATTCAATTTTATCAACATTTTCCAAAATACGGGGTAACTATGCTCCATGCTTAAATCTGCTCTGTGTACATATTTAATTTGTAGCACCAAGACTCAGTCCTTTGTCAGAATGTGTGCTATAACACCCAGTAAAGAATGATTCATTTAAATTATTAGCAATGGATTCATGATGGGGAAACCGAAGCATATACACACTGATCCAAGGGATTGGGTTGACTGCACATTTTATATTTATTCATCACTCTTTTTAGGAAAATTACCATTGAATTGTTTCAATGGTCATCTGTTAATAACACAATAAACCAAACCATCTGAATAAATTTTCTTTTTCTTCTTATCTTTTCAGTATCTAAGGATTTTGTAACAACACTAATAAATAATCATTCTTTTTTGCAAATTCAGTTTCTAGATATGTATTTCCTCATGTAGCCCTTTTTTTAAACTACATTTAACTTTCGCTATAGCCAATAATATGTTTTTTTGCCTTGTAATGAACTGACATTCAAGTATAGATCAATGTTTTTTCCTAAATACTCTTGTTTTAAAAGCATTAATAATTTTAAGAATCATGACATTAAGAAAAGGTTACTTATAATTCTGATGAGTAAATTTAATGTAAGGATGTAATGAATATAAAAATATTAAAAACTGTTCAATCATTTGTCATAAAACAAAGCCAGCAAATACACCAACAACATGTCTGAAAAAAAAAACTGTCCTAAATTAACTGTACTTTTGATTTTTACAATCAATCATTTTAATAAAAATGTTAGCTCGAACAGATGCTAATGAAATGCCTATACTTATTCCCTCAATCTGATCTGAGAACTCACCATTAAATTGAAATTCCTGTAAATCATAAAGTCCCAACATCCAGACTAAAAATTTACGCAAATTATAATTAAAAGCTTCTCTGTTTGAGACAGTAGGTTTCAAATGTACATTTTGTTTGTGTTTTTTAAGCAGACCATAAATGTTGTTTTTATATCACTAGACCTAAAACAATTATAAGGAGGATTATTTAATAGACTTTTCTTATTTAGTTCTAGTAAAAATTGGTTCAACTTTTCTTTGTTGTTAACCAAATTATTAGTTAAATATTTATAATACTCTTTATCATTGAATAATTCACTTAATCTACTACAATAGTCACAATAATTCATCACTACAACAGCATTATCTGTCAGCTTTCATTATAGTCAGATTGTATCTTAATTGTTTCAAAGCATTTAATTGTTTTTTGTTTGTTTTTTTACATTAAATTTTATACATTTTGATTTCTTCACCAATCTTCTTATTTGCACATAAAAATCATTTAGTAAGTTAGGTTTACATTATTTAAATGATGTTGTAATTCATGATTTTGATTATAAATCACTGAGAAAAACAGTGGCTAGTGAGTAGGTAGAGGATAATGTAAGTTACATACACTTAGTTCTTGGAATTAAGTGTAAAATTTCATATGAACAGAATCATCAAGACAATCAATCACATGGTGATGAATACAATGTACACAGTTACATTTATGTGATCAAGCACATGGATACTTGAAGTGCATCTTCACTGTATAAAATGACAGTAAACTTAATGGCACATGCCACTACACTTGTTAAAGGAGAATAAGATTATCATGGGTATAAAACTAGTCATTGTTTTGTGCACAACAATATCCTAGAGTAAATTGAGTCAATAATTAATCATTTTTAATCAACAAAATGCAGAATTTACATGTCTATTATTATTATTATTATTAAATGTTCAGTTGTCTTTACACATTAAGTAAAAAAAGTATTTATGGTAACATCACCATTAAAAAAAATAAAATAAATAAACTGCTTAAAATTACATTGCCATAAACAAATAGTGTTTGTGGTTATATTGCCATAAAAAATAAACAGTGTTCATGATTACATTGCCATAAAAAACATACAGTGTTCATGGTTACATTGCCAAACAGAAAACTACTGTGCTTATGGTAACATCACCATAAAAAAATACTGTATTTATGGTAACACTGCTCAAAAAATATTGTTTTTATGATAATATTGCCAAAAAAAATTTTATTTATGGCAGGCCTGTACAAGTATTTACAGATCTAGGAGCCAGGTGTGCATAACCTAACTTCACTACAGTTTGTAATGGGAAATGGGGGCTACACTAGTGCCTCAATTATCCATGATCCTCGATTATCCACACACACACCCAAATTTTCTCAAAATAATTGTGCTATTACAATTCTTGACAATAATTTACACATTTTGGAGAAATTGTCACTCAAAAATTAATTTTGGTTGCAAAGGTTCAGGTGTTGCTGGATATCAAGGGTTTTCATGTGCAGGGTCTGACATGTGTTCAAATCGCAAGTCGGCTGGTTAAAGCCTAGGCTTGCCTCTTTATTTTTAGCTGTTAAGATAGGAATACAAAATATTTGTAGCTTGGTTAACTTTACTCGATTAATGATTAAAAACACAGTATACAAAAATACATCACATAAACATTAAGATTTCTTAAAGATTTCACTCAATTTCAGTTGTCATGTGCTGTTCTATGTTGCATGGTGGGCATCCTTTAACCATAGATGCATGTTCGGGTTGTGTTGGGGTGTTACCCAGTTACACATTATCCACTTCCGTACAGATGATTTGTATCTTCAGTCTGTTTTAACAAAGGCTTTTTCATAATAATTCACAAGCATAGATTTGCACTAACTTTTGACATATTTTTCACAGGTGTTGATAGGGTATGAATACACTTCTGTGTTTATAGCAGGAAAAAGTGTCCAAACTTAGGAGCTATTTATGCCTCTGTTAGTGAATAAATTCCACTAAAATGGGAACAGGCAATCAAAGGAGGAAGTATTATAGGAGAATAAGTGGAACTGGACTTCTGTAGCTCATGAAATTCGGAGAAATCGAGCATGACCAACTAACACTTTGTTTTTATTATTATAATTGTGACGACTTTTATAATTTTTCATGATAATGTGATTGAATAACAGTAAAAAGATCATAATTTAAAACAAGGAACTTAAATATATTGAAAATTTTTTATTTAAGATTAAATAATAGGTTAACTAGTGAGATACACTAATGCCTTATTTGCTGTTTCTTTTGTCCGGAATTTTTTGCTTACTCTGGACCAGCATGGAAAAATGGAGGCACCAGTGTATATTTATTTACTTTCACAGCTACAAATACATGCTAATGATCACATGATATCAACAACCACTTGATAGTATTGCCTGAACTAGCTGCCTTTGGTCCCAATCTGGGTCTAAACACGCACACTGATTGGTTGAATTGGGAGTAAGAAAAACAAACTGGTGCGAAATCGTGAACATGTTGTGCAACCACAGCTCTTCATTCCTGAAAAACGTGAAGAAATGCTGAATCTGCCATTAAAATCCCAGAAACAAAGTTCGATTTAGGACTCAAAAAATACAACAATAATTCTAGACTTCCAGGAGTTAAGAACTGTTTTAGATTTTTTAGTTCTATTTAGCACAGCCCTATGTATGAATAAAATGGGAGAAAATACTAGGCACCTTGATATACTTTTTAATCACCATGGCAACCTGGCACCTGGGATTTGTGTAAGCCTGGATTACGGTAAAATTTCCAAAAAAAATATTGTATTTATGGTAACATTGCTCCCCCCCAAAAAAACAACAACTGTGTTTATGGTAACATTGTCAACTGGACACTTACTTCACATACCAAATTTCAAGGCAATTTATTAGGAAATACATGAGATATAAAAACTCCAAATGTGACTGAATTTTTTCCATTTTTTTTTCTTTGCACAAAAGTATGGAAATTTTATTTGATAAGAAAAACATACTTAACTTTTATGGATTTTTTTTTAATTTGGTACACTGACAGGTCTTTTCAACCTACAATTAGGAGTATCATTTGGTGTAAATATAAGCCACAGGTGCAAAGTTATTCAACAAAAACGTCTCAAATTTGAACAAAATATTTGACCATGCCTACACAAAAAGTCACATGAGCTATCAGTCTAAAACTTTCACTACAGTTTCACCCAAGAGTAAAAGTGGACTGTTTTTAGTTTTTATCATTGGGATTAAAGACAGCTGATTTAGATCAGGAAAATTACAAGGTGAAAGGATGTGCAGATACATAAGTATTGGTTAGGCCAAGCAAACTATATTAGCAGTTTCTAGCTCAAGTCTTCAAAAGAATCATGAGTGGACAGCTATTATTCATTACTCATTGCCAACTTTAAAGCACAAATTTTCAAAATTGTCTGAAATTCTGCTAATTAAAGAGTATTTAGCATCACATGATATTAGCATAAATAATGATGCTTAATACAGCTGTACTGAGTGCATGCGGCTGATGACAAGGAACTGTTAATCTAGTTTCCATGGCGTTACTATAAATAAAATTACTAACACTGTTTTAGAGAGGAAAAACTACCATATATTTTAAAGAATCTGACTGGTTCTGTAAAGTATAGGTACATTCCTAATAATAGGGTTATGATACTAAAGTTAATATTAGTTAATATCAAGTGTTACTGAAGGTTTGGCATCATCCTCCTAAATTTTTTCAGAATGTGTAGCAGTTAAATGTTTTAACAAAGACCAAAAAATACAAAGAACATTGAACAGATGGAGCATTCTGCCATGTTTTTACAAGAATTCACATCCTGGATCAATTCAAAATAGTTCCACACTTTGCTTTGCTTTTTAGAAGCCATTTGATGTGTAATGAGACACTTAAGATTGTTAAAAAAAATCACCAAGAACAAGCGTAATTCAAAGTTAAGGAAGAAAGAAGTAAGGAATTTGAATGTTGAATTTTCTGGGTATTATCAAGTCAAAATCCTAGAGAGTAATGTTAAAGTGTTCAGTGTAAATTTTGTGAAAATAACTCCTCTTTAACATGAGTAAATAATGAAAGATATATATTGCTTTATGTGGTTTCAATGTCTTGAGCAAGGTTCTCCCTGTAATTAATCAAAAAAACTAATCACTGCAATGATCTTCATGCAAGTACACTATATGGCTCCATTTCCTGACTAGCATCCACTCCAAGTAATTAGTCCTATCCATAAAACCAACCTTCAAAGAAGGCAATGCAGAAGTTTATGGAAAGAAGAATGATTCCAGACAGTGAACCTGTGCCATATCTATCACTAAATTCGTTTTTTTAAACAATTTATTAAAGAAGTGGTTTAAAGAAGAGATCATTAACCCTAAATATATTAACCTCTAAGACAAAACTTCATATGAAGTGTGGGCAAGTAGCATGTGGCATAATAGATTATCCATGTCATTTCAAACTTAAACCTTTGCTCCTTGATTGAACATCCAATTTTTCATTAAGGTAATTTAATTACCACAAAGTGCAGACCCTCTAGGCCTAAAAATGAAGGGGGACTTTGTGACTTTGTCCTTCCCGAGACCAGTCATTAGTAAACACGCTCGATCCTCACATTTTGATATTGCCTTGCCCGTGATCCAAGCTCAGAAGTTTTATCCCTTTGCTAGACATTACATGCCACTGACAGAGCTCGACCCCATTTTCCAATGTTTCTCTGTGTGTAATTAATCATTATTGTGTGCAACAGGTTGTTTGAAGAACATTAATTATTTAAAAGTTTCAAAAGTGGTAGTCTTTTTGATGACTATTGAAATTCATAAGCCAATCATACGTCACATATGATTTGGGAGCTTTCACAGTCTGAACAGTTTTCGATGTGGAAGAGTCCATTACTCAATGCCTTTGTGGGGGTGATAGTTTATACGCAAAATCCAGTGATACACAAGGTGTACTGTAGGCTAGGAATGCATGGAATTGAATGTGACTATACATGTATATAGTAGTAACAGAAGTAATGTTGAAGAGAAGCATTGTGAGGGTTTAACTAAGCGTGGAAAATTACAATCAAGAGGCCAGCAAGAAGAAAATGCACCAAGGAAAATTAAAAATTAGGAGACAAATAACTAAAGATGTAGATGATTTATGAAACCAGTAGCACAAGTTAACACATTTTAACATTTCACAATTTTATTTAATAAACATTGCAGCTCTGTTTACATTACTCGGACTTAAACTTTGCATAACTTTTAAGAACCTGGAGTAAATTTAGAACCAGGTATCAGTCATGATGGGTGGGTACCTGGGTTTCCCGGCACTCAGTGAAAACACTAGACAAAAAGTCATGATATCTAATCAAAAACACCTTAGGTGTGAAAAATAGGTTACAGTCATTGTTTCGACTACATAGTCGACAGAATTGACATTCAATTAAAACAAGACTAAGGAAATAGTAATTATAGTTAATTTATATGCACCATGCCAAATCCTTCTCTTAGTAACATTTAATTATTCTTTATAGAATTATGATTCATTAACATACATCATACACATCATTTGTGTCGTTTTAATAAAAAATACCAAAATTAAAATTAATAAAATAATTTTCAAATTAACTAAACTAAATTAATAATATAAAAATTGTAATGTTCATTTTTCTGTTTCACTGTAGTATAAAGGTGCTGTTGAACTTCTGAAGTCTGCAACTGTAGTGAAAAAAATGTAAATTTCTTGAAATGTAAATACAATTATGCACTTAATATATGCAAGTCTAGTCGAGCTGCAATATTTGGTTAAGTGGTTGTAATTCAACTCGCTAAAAGCCTGACTATAACAACACAACATAGTATGGTAATTATACTCATAGCAAGAGGCTTTATAAGTGAACACTGATAGGGACAGTTTTTACTCTTCGATATTTTATTTCTTATACTTCTAGCATTGCAATAGTAACAATTAAGCAATGCTGTTGTTATTCTTAATGAA
The DNA here is from genome assembly GCF_000517525.1 of Limulus polyphemus. Classification (NCBI taxonomy): domain Eukaryota; kingdom Metazoa; phylum Arthropoda; class Merostomata; order Xiphosura; family Limulidae; genus Limulus; species Limulus polyphemus. The sequence continues at coordinate 89,783 of NW_013666994.1, read as the reverse complement.
AATGATACGAGTAAAATGTGGGTGATTCTTGATGACAACCAAATTTAAAATTCTTAACAATGACCCTTTATCACTTACCATCCAATGTGAGGAAAAAATCCAAAAATGTCGCTTCCGCCCCAATATTTTATATAGTTTTCCTAAAATTCACAAAGCAAGCACCCCCTCTTATCAATTCTTTCAGCCTTGAGCACAAATACTTAAAAACTTGCAAAATTCCTGGTACCTGTACTACAGCTTCTCACCAACAATGAATTCACTATTCCTGATTCTTTCTAGTTTGCACACGAATTAAATCAACTACCACCCCGTAAAAAACATTTTATGGCCAGCTTTAACATTACCTCCCTCTTTACTAATATACCTCTAAATCTGAACTTTCACACAATGATATTTTGCTGAATGGCTTTTCAGTAACTCAAATTAAGACTATATTGAATCTTACAACCAAAAATACACATTTCCTTTTGAACAACACCCTATTTGAATTAATAGATGGCATAGCAATGGGTTTCCCACTGGGTCCAACATTAGCTAATATATTTCTTTCGTATCGCGAACAGAAATGGCTCGACACCTGCCCCGCTGACTTCAGACCTATCCTTTACAGAAGGTATGTGGACAAATCTTTCATTATTTTTCATGATAAGGTTCACTGCTCTAAATTCTTAGAATACCTGATTTCACAACATCCTGCTATTAAGTTTACTTGAGAGGTTGAAAATTATAATAATTTACCTTTTTTTACACATCCTCATTAGCTGTAACACTAGTGGATTTGGCACATCAATATACAGAAAAAAAGACATTTACACGACTCTTAACACAATTTGACAGCTTTATTCCATTCGCATACAAAAGAAATCTGGTAAAAGGCTTGTTAAACAGAGCTTATAACTTGTGTTCTAAATACTATAATTTACACTCTGAAATTTTACTCATACAGAAGAATTTAAAATGTAATGGCTACACACAAAATCTATTAAAAAATTACTATTACTTTTCTAACTATGAAACCCACTAATCTACTAAGACTACCAACTGTACCCAAACTTACTATATACTCTTGTTTTCCATATAGTGATAAACAAAACTTAACCTTAAAAAGTCAAATTAAATGCATAATTCATTGTTACTACCCCGAAGTTGATTTCAGATTCGTTTTTAAATTCCCACCCCCCTATACAGGATTTTTTCTGTACTAAAGACCTCCTCACAATTTATCTTTGTTCATGGCTTGCATATATACAGGTGTGGAAACTAAAGCCTCCTATATTAGCAAAACCAAATCATTGGATCTAGCTAGTAGATGGCAACATTTGGGAATTTCCATGAAAACAGAGTTGAGTAACCCCTGTGTCTCCTCTATACACCAACATAGCGAAGAAACATAACATGAACCTAACCTATCAAATTTCAATATCATTTGCAAATCCAATACTGATCTGGAATTACTGATTAACTCTTTCAGCACAGGCTCGTGTCCCTAGGACCAATCTTGTAATCATTTTGTGCTTGTTATAGTTCTCATGCTATAACTTTTTAATTAGTAATCATATGTTAATGAAATTTGGCAGAATATCAGTAAACATTACAATGATTTCATAGCAAAATATAATTTTTTTATTAGGTCTTATTAAGGTTCGTAAAGCAATGTTTTTCTCATGCCTTTTTTTTCTTTTCACATGTTGCCTCTTCAACATGCAAAGTAATTTTCATTTTAAGAATAAAAATATTTTTGTGCATCAGAAAATCTTCAAATTTCACATGCAAAATCTTTATAATGTCCACATAGTTATCAAAATACAATCACATTTAAATTATTATACATTATATATATATAGATTATTGCTATTTAAAAATAAGTTCTTAAACTTATTTTTCTTAAAACATAGAACAGTAAACAAACAAGTAAAGCAAACAACTGTCTCTTCTAGTTACTACCTTTGTACTCGGTTGCTGCTTGACGTAGGATGCTAAGCCTTTTAAAATTGTGCACGTGGAGAATACAAAAACTTTTTTTAGATTATATATAGTTGAATAACCAAAAAATCATAAATTACTATATCAATACCATAGAACTCCACTATATGTTATCAAGCTTAGTAACTAAGCTGTATTTCAGTCTAAAAAAATATTAGATTTTGAGCAGACTAAAGACACACCCTACCTCTTTGAAATATTGGTTGAAAAGAAAGAAATGGTGCCAAGCTTGTTAAAATGGCTGAGAAAGCCATTAGGGGGATATTCTGAGCTTCCGATTGGTTATTCATGTCATATATAGAAGTGTATATAAGGGAGCATTTCCAAAAATGGAAAGAGGTGGGCATGGTACCACTGTGCTTGATTTATTACATGAGTAATATCTTAGCAAACAGAAAAGATAAGGCATTCTTATTTTACATTTTAGCTTGTCAACATCAATAATTTGAGTTCCTAATTCCTACAAAACTACAGACTTAGTATTTTCACATCACAAACATCTAATTTGAACCAGTGCTGCATTCAACATACCATGTGACACAAAAATATAGATATTTAACTGTGTTTTTTTAATATTTACTTTTAAATTAAGAAATTAAGTAAGGTATAATACTAAAATTTCAATTATAATCTATAGTTTGATACCATACTTATTAATTCAAATTCATGAAATAGTAGTTCAATAAAATGCGATGACATATTCTTTCACCCATGACCCATCTGGAAAGGGTTAAAGAAACCCTCCATATCAAACAACTTTCACCAACACTGAACAACATGCTGTCTTCATTTAAATTGCACATTTTCTAATATGCACAGTATTTTGTTTGTTATTCATTTAATTTTTACGTTGTAGTATTGAGTAAATTACTGTTATTATAGCTATGACATCAGTTACTTATTTAGAAATGATGTAATTTATTTATTTTGCTTTAGATACTGAAGACGGAATCTGTTAACTTCCTAAACATTTATCTGTGTCCCCTTGTGTTACAAATAAACAATGTTGTTTGTCTTAAGTATCGTTATCCTTTTTATTAAGAAATAAACAATTTCATAAATGGAAATTAGACGAGAGAGATTCAGTAAATTCATATATTTCCCATACAAGTTTTTAAGAAAAATCTGTACAAAACTCAAACTGCTATAAAGAATACAAAATGAGTTTTAGCAAACAGCAAGTTCTATCAGAATTGCAAAAGGAATAACAGCAATGTTTAAGAAAAAAATGTTCAATACACCCATCCCTTGATATACAGAATAGATGCTTTCTTAAAAAGTTGTCTGTATATTGAAACCCATTTTACTCTAGACTTCCATTATATAATTGGAGATGCATTTCTGCAGAAAAATTTCAGCCCCAAGACATGATAAATACACACATAAGAACTACAAAATCTGTTCTAAATATATATTTAATGTAAATTCAATAATTTTATAATAAAATATTTATATTACCAAAAATACAGCCTAGAAATAAAAATAATGATATGTAATAATATTTCAACAGTTACTGGAGACTGTAGTTATTGCTGTGCAAGGTAGTTTTTCAGGGAGATGTGGGGGAGTTACTAGGACTCATCTTTTTCAGCTGCAGGCAATGTTACAAATGAAAGAGTACTTTTGTTCTTGGTTATTTTGATAATGAAGGGATTTTTTTCCAAGAAATACATCCAAAGATAGCTGCTTTGAACTCCTCTTTTTTCCTTATACATTTTTTTTTTCAGAAATATCATCATTTACTCTTCTGGAAACATTACAGCAACATTCACAGTTCGGATCATTATCAGTAAGAATCTGTAAACCTGCTTCAAAATGTGAAAAGATTCATACAGTTGATTTCAATTCAACTGATATGGGATAGATGGAGCTTCCTCACTCTCCTGCATCTTGCTCTTGTTCCAGCTACATCAGATCTCATTCATAAGATCTTCTCCTTGAGACTGTAGCAACCCCAATATATCCATTTACACTATGTCTTCAAAGCCCACATCATTTGCAAGGGCCATGATGTTTTCACAATTTTCTGGAATAGTTTTTGTTTGGGAAAAATTGTGCACACATTCAGACCATAGTTTCCTCCACACACTGTTCATGGTCAACACTTGGACTTCCTCCCACAATGTTGTCTATGGCATTCATAACATTATAGTTTTGCCCAAACTGTCTAGTTATAGGCTTTTCCTCCCCATCAGTTTCTTTTATCAGTTGGAAAAACGTTTTTCTCAAGTAATATGCATAAAGTGGCTGTCACACCTTGATCCATGAGTTTGAACAACACTGTTGTGTTTTTATGGAGGTACTCTACCCTCACATTATCAAAGAGATCACTCAACTTTACTGGATGGCCTGGGGCATTATCTAAGATAACAATACCTTGGTAACAAGGTTCTTTTGGTGCAGTACCATTCCACAGCAGTGTAAAAATAAATTAGTGAACCACTTGTGAAAAATTTGCAAAGTCACCCAAGCCTTCCTGTTTGAATGCCAAATCATAGCCCTTGGATTTTCAGAATGATAGACTAATGAGGCTTTGAACTTTAAATCATACTATGAATTGCCTCCTAAAAGAATTTTTAACCAGCCTTTGGCATCCTTAAAACATGGCACTGACTTCTATTCTATAGAAATAAATTTTCTATCTGGCATATGCTTCCAATAAAACTCCTGTCTCATTGACACTTACTGCTGAGTGTAAACACTCTCTTCAATTATTTTCTTCAGCACTTTAAGGATACTTATTACCCATCTCTGTATCAGCACTGGCAGCTTCACCACATATTTTATAATTATGCAAACCATGGTGCATTTTAAGTCTCTCAAACCACCCTTTACTAGCACTAAAATTTGCAATTTCAGAGCTTGTACTTTCTTCACTCTTTAAATCCTAATACAAAATTTTGCCTTCTTCTGAATGATCATAGTGTTTATTAACACATTATTTTGATTCTGGTTATTGATCCAGACATTATCATTTTCCTACACTGAAAATATATTTCTGACAGGCACTTACTTCTTCTCACATACATAGAACTGCTCTCTTTTTTGGATTTTTTTTTTTTTGCATGTTACAAGCCTTTCATTCCCACATACCTCTTGCTTCACATGGTTTAACTGATTCACACATGCAAATTGTCATGCGACAAATCTACACCAATAAAAGTGGCCCACACAGACGTGACACGTGACTCCCTCTTTGCTATTCTACCTAACTACCACTTCAAATTTAGGCAGAAACCTAAGCATTGAAAGCAGACCAAACCAGATTTATTCAATCTAAAGAATGGCAGGGATGGGCAGCAATCCCCTTCTGCTTTACCCATGAAGTCCATGGGTTAGTATGGTCTAGAATGGGCATATTTATGAAGCAAATATATCACAAGGAATAACCTATGAGTGATATTGTGGGACACCCCATCTCTAGTTTATGTGATTGTAAAGAACAGTGTGCCTTTTGTGGCCATGTAAGTTATGAAAATGAAGTCAACAAGGCCTTACAGTGCAGGTTTTAGTACAATTCTAAGTGACTGAAGTATACCTGGACAGGCATAACTCACCACAGAGCGAGATCCATGTCAAAACATGGGACAGGCCCCTAAAAAACAATATATATAACAAAAGAAATAACACTTGTCCAGTTACAGTCTCACTGAAGAATGAAGGATGGAAACAGGTAGAAAACAGTACCCGACGAAGAAGAAACAGCTACCCAAAGCAGATAATGGGTGATGAACATATGAGGTGTAGTCCGAGATACTTGACAGACGAAGTACCTCCAATCGATGAAGAGGTTAAGATGCAAGTAAAAGGTAAGGTGCCTGATCGGAGTGAAGACAACAGGAATTGATTACAGGAAGGAGACAAGGAATAAAAGGTTAATCGAATAACAAGCCAAACCCAATGGATAAGGGAGGAAGAGAAAAAAGTAAGAACAGAAGAGTAGTGCAAGGGAATGAAACTGCAGGAAATGGAGTCAACAGAGAGAGAGTCATCCAGAACCAACTGAGAATAAAGGTGGAAGATGGCAAAAAACAAACTGATGAAAACAATATTCCACATGAGCCCCCAAAGTGGATATTAGTAAAAATTGCTCCAGAACAAGAAGAACGTATCAAGCCAGAACTGCAGAGAAAACCAAATCTGTGCCGGGCAGAAAGTATCAGTCAGAAAGACCTGACCCAAAACAATATGGATGATCAAAATCACTTTGGGATGACTGACAGAATGAGAAAACTAAAGTTATAAACTGGATCTAATCCTGTCTGAACGTATCAATGGCGGTGATAATGTGGAGAACAAAAACAAAAGAAGTAACATGGAATTGAGAAAGGAGTCAAATGCTTCCCAAGGAAGAGTACCCCACAGTAGATAGAGCCACAAAAATTTGAGAATTGAAAGGGAAAAAATGTGTCAGGACTGGAAGGGCATTCTGCAATGAGGATGAAAGCCACCTGGAACAGGACACACCAGAAGACGTATGGGTTCAAAAAGGGAGATCCACTGTCTACCACAAAGGTAACAAGAAAGAGTGTCCTCTTGGTGAGTGAAATAAGCCACCACCATTGAATAGTCAGAATGAAACATGATTAATCAAATCTAGACAAAAGGAAGAAAGTGAACTAAAGCACACTGGACTGCTGAAAGTGCCATGATGTTAATATGGTAAAACCTTTAGTTTACAGACCGTTGTCCTGAAGCCTCCTGCTGATCCCACACTCCCCAACTTTGGAGATGAGCATCAGGGAAGAAAAACAAATCCGGATGAGGGGGGAAGAAGCGGTAAACCCGACAACGTGGGGGACACATTAAACCACCAACGCATATAGTCGAAGAGGGAAGGAGGAAAGTTAAGAGGAGAATCGAAAGGAACTCTAGCATTGGTTGTGCAGCATCTCCTGAAAAGATCACGATTGCACCAAACTCAAAGAAAGAAGTGTTTCTATAGAAGAAACATCCCCTAATACGTTAGAACCTTGCTAGCAGTAAGATAGTTAACCATAATGGTGTGGATAACAAAAAGCTCCAACAAATGTATTCAAGAAGGAAAATAGATGGTCTTGACATAGGTGGGTGTATAAAAAGACACTCTCAAAATAAACAATTGTTAGGTAGGTAACAGGAAAAACTTATGCAACTGGAAAATTCAACCACCCGAGCTGCTTGTGTAAGAAGCAGATGAGTATGTTAAGACCACCCCATTTGGTAGAAGCTAACCAAAGCCAGACATATAAGTTAGTAAAATCCCTCAAAATGCAGAATTTGGGTAAATCACAGACCACCTGACAAAAGACATACAGAACCAAAACAAGTCCAAAGGTCAATAGATGAAACTGGTACCAAACTGGTGATAAAAACTAAGATAGTGTCCTGAAAAATAAAAATGTGTACTGTGGGAATTCTCATCCTGCAGAAATTGTCCACCCGATTGTGATTAAAGACTATATATTAAAAATAACTGATTGAGGTGGAACCAATCAATCCAAAACTTCAATCAACATCAAACATACATGAAGAATGGAGAAAATCATAGGTATGACAAGTAAAAGACGGGAATGTGACTGACATGGTATATGAATAAAGGTGACAATGTCACAGAATGAAGCAAATAAGCAACCGAAATAAATAAAATATAGCATCACAGAAACCCCAAGAAGTGGATGGTAAACAAACAGTACAAGACAGTGTCCCACTCCAGAAGAACCCAAAAGCAAAGAAGCCACGAAGAAGCAAAGAAGGGAAAGAACTGAAGATGGTAAACACCCCAACATGGAGGAAAGGAAAAGGAAGTGCCCATGAAAATCCCCTAGATATAGGTGGAATGCCTAAAAAAGGAGGTGGAAGGTAGACATTTTCTGTAGGAGAATTGATAAAGTAAGATGAAGCTGGAAAACTAGGTGGGGGATAAAATGGATATGATGAACAGAGACTTCTCCCCATACAGGCAACAGATTCTAAGTACATAGAATCAAGAAGAAAATCTGCCTGTTGGTAAGCTAATGCAAAATGAAGCAAAACCTGTGTAGAGCGAGGCATGCAAGTACCCTATACAAAAAGACACACAAATATGTTCATCATGAAACAATGTTTGGAGAAGGGGGAAGAAATTATACTGTGAAATGTATCTAAAAAACGTTGAGGTAGGCCTAGCAGAATTTGCAGTAGAGGCCTAGGAAGGCAAGCCATAATCAGGAAAGCTGACAAAATCAAATTAATTCATTGTAAGAAGCCTAAATTATAAAGAATTACAAAAAATGAAATAGTTGATACAAGGTAAATGCAAGTAAGTGTTTGATAAACTAAACATATGTATTAAATGCTATGTGTTGAAGAAAAAAAGATACTTATCCTAATTATTAATTTACCCGTAAGATGAACCACAGGTAAACTGAGAATAACAGACACTAGTTAAGCCTTATCAAACTGTGCAGGACAAGGTATGTCACTAATCTCCAATTTATAACCCTAACCTAACAATAATACATACAATATCAGGAGAAGTTTGTGTGGACCCCAGCTCCAGGAGTCCACACAAACAAAGTTAATATGAAGAAGTATAAAAGATAAATAATAACAAAAATAAAATAGACGTTATATTATAGAATTAACTAACATATAATAATTCACAGTAACTGGAGTATTCCAGATTACTGTAACAAGTTGGAAACCAATGCATTTCCATAGATGCTATAGAAACTTTCAACCTCAACATACGTGATGCTACCATACAAACTATTGATCTTACCAAAGAAATAGGAGAAAATTGTGCGGGTGTGCCATTTTCGAAAACGGGAACTACGTAGAGATCATCTGGCTTATTTATATATTTAACAGATAGATATACATACTTAGAGTATGTATTGACAAAAACATATGTATGAGATGTATTGAAGAAAAACAATATACCAGTAAGATGAATTACAGGTAATCCTAAAATAACAAAGATCCATGTTAAGCCTAATCTAATGTCATAGGACAAAGAATACAAATAAGCTCTAATTTCAAACCTGAACTTGAGTATTGGCCAATCCAACTAAACTTTGTGTTATTGAACTCAAATAACTATACATTAGTCGGGGGACCATATTTCAAAATGTGTGGGCCCCCCAAACTCGAGTCGAGGCCGGACAAAGGTGAGGTATTGGATGAGCAATCGCCCAATGAAGTAAATCTGATAATTCTCCTGTCAATACCCACCACCTAAAGCCTGTGTAAATGTGCTGATAGAAAATATAACCTCAAAATGAATAACCAAACACAACTGTGGTGGCAGAAAGAAATAAAAAAGTAGAAATATGTTGTAAGGAATTATTAAGTTTCAGAAATGGGTAGCAATATAAAATAATTCCACTTCAGAATAAGTTACAAATATCGCTATTGTATAATAAATAGTAAACTTGTTGAGAGAAATTGATAAAAAGATATGAAAAAAAAAACACTTGAAAAGAGCACAAACTAAACACCTGAACACAAGCACTATCAAATGAGAAATGATAGTTAGGTAGAATAGCATAGGAGTTACATGAGTCAGGTGGCACTACAATTGGTGGAGGTTCGTCACATAATTTGCATTTTGTGAATCAGTTAAATCACATGAACTGAGGGGTACGCGGGAGTGAAAGGCTTGCAAATACAGGAAACAAGAATAGCTATGTATGTAAGAGGAAGTAAGTTACTTTGTAGGGAATTCAAAATTTGAAGAGAGCACAAAATATAATGTCCAAACACGAGCACTGCCAAATGAGAAATGATAGTTAGGCAGAATAGCATAGAGGGAGTCACACAAGTCACGTGTGTGGGGCATGGCTATTGGTGAAGGTTTGTCGCATGATGATTTGCATGCTTGAATCAGTTAAACCATGTTAATTGAGGGGTATGTGGGAGTGAAAGGCTTGCAAACACAGGGCAGCAATGAATGAGAATAGCTATGTATGTGAGCAGAAGTAAGGTACCTTGTCTGAAATTTAAGTTTTCCATTGCATCACTTTTATGGTGAGTCAGTTTTGTAGCACTTAATGGCATAGCAGCTTGAAAACTGGCTTTTATTTTGTTTTTATCATAACATATTGTTCTCACTGTCCTAAAGTTTGAAATTTGGCTAAGTTTTTCACCTGCTTCAAACTGTCTTAATACATTAATTTCACATCTAAGTTAATTGATTTACACTTTGTTTTTGCACCTCTGCTATCACTAGCACTTAATACCTTTTTACAGTCATATCAAGCTGTTACTGTAGTTCTAATGTTGGTAAACTACAGTATGATCCACACAACACAATGTCGGCACCCACAGGAAATCACCCACACATTCTGGACCAAAGCAAGAAAGCCATATGAAATGCACACAAAATCAAGCAATGGACTGCATGGCATGAGGAATGAAACATTGCATATCATTTACTTTTGACTATCCCACTATAATTTGAGAAATTTATGGATATGTTTGTTTGTCTGCTAACTTCTCCTAAGCTTTTGCATTTGGACATGTCAAATATGATTTACTCAACTAGGAATGATGCTGGATGAGAAGAAGTAATTTTTCTACTAAAATGCATAGATTTCATAACACCAGACATGGCGAACTATACACCAGTCAGTAGAAGTCGCTCCTACCAGTACTGATGGGAATTACAGCCTATCTACACATTCTTTATATTTACTTTCAACATGGAAACAATGTTAAGTGAGATGTTTATAAGTCAGGTTATTTTGGTAAAAACATATTTACATTCACAATTGTTAATCCTTTTGTTGCCAAATCCTATATTTACTATAATGATAATCAGGCACAACAGAAAATACAAGATTAAAAGAATGTTATAATTGTGTGTAGAAAGAACAAGAATAAAATGGTTCAATAATATTATTGACAATTTACAATCTGTAACCATGTAGGTGAAGCAATAAGATTAAAATCCTAATCACATGAAGCAAGAACAACAATAAAATTTTACAGCAACACTTCTTACTGTGGATTGCACAGTTTTATCAGCTAGTAAAATGATATTAAGTAACAGATTCAAAATTCTGTAAAAAAACTTTTTTATCCTCCCATATAATGAATTGATTTCCTAATCTATAAGTTCCATTATCACAGATTTCTGTATAACGAGTTATTCTATAGCAAGGGTATACTGTACATTAAAGTTATCATTAACAATATAGGATGTGTGTTTATAGAAATCTATTTACAGTAGACTGGAAAGTGACAAGCATAAATTGCTGATTACTTATACTAATAATTATGGCTGTAACAAAAGGTACATTTGGCCAATGAAGGTTCAGATAACATTACCAAATAAAGGTCAAAACCATCAATAGTACTAATTTGCATAATTTCTCGATGACAAACTAGTAGTTTCTGGTTGATTGAAAACACTTATTATACAGGTAATCCATATAAATGAAATGAAACTTTCTCATGTGGTTTTAAAATGTTATATGGAGCTTTTATTTAATATTTACTACTCCAAACAGATTAACAGTGAGTCTTTTTAACAAAAAAATTGTTGACTAACATAAAATATCTAATAACTATTATAATAAGTAATTACTGTTAATTATTAGCATCTATTTTAATCTTAATACTTATTCTACCACAACATAAAACATTGGGTGTTTTTATTTTAATGCACCATCTTTTAAGTAATGGGTATTATACAACTTAAAAAGATTGAATTTTCCATGTGAGAGACATTTAACGTATGACTGTTATTCAAATATTGTCAAATGGATTCTTTTAACAAGGACAAATTAAATCTTACACTGCTTGAATGTTTAGAATTATTTTCAAACTGGCTAGCAAACAAACCTTCAAACACAACCCTACTAATAATCAAGATATAAATGCGGTTTATATCTATACAGGTCCCCTCATGACTAATAACTAGAATTGGGTGAAATATGCTATTTAACAGAATAATGGTCTGTAAATTGCACTCAGTTACTGTATATGCCCAGCATAGATTTGACAACTTACTAGAAATCAGCCAAATAATCTATGAGCTAATAGACAACATAACCAAAAAAATCCATTAATTTTCAATGGTTTTGGGCCATAAAATCATAAATTCTTGGTAAAAAAAACAAACAACAAGATCTTGATTTATATTCAGTTCATAACTAGTTAAAAATGAAAATGTTGTTTTATCTAGTATCATATGATCTCCACAATATTTTTTGTGCCAACTGGCCACATTCTTTTAAATGTTTGTGTCTCATGTGATTTTTGGGAGCATTTGATATTTGGCTCACATGAATTTTGTGCATTTTGATACATTATAATCAATTTTATTTCAAAAGAGTGCACGGTTAAAAACATTAATATTACATTGTACCTGTAAAACTGTACAAGGAAGTAATAAATGTTGCATTTTAGTTTATGACACAAGACAAATGTCATTTTATGTCAGAAAACTTAAGATAATGTAACACTACAAAAGATTCAACCTGTTATAGAACTACAATAATTCATTTATTACTTTTTGACATTCTAATTCTTTTTTCATGAAAGTACAATTAAACTGAAAGGTGGCACTTCCTAATCTACTCTTAAGTGTTCTTGTTTAAATAAGCAATTATAAACAAGAAGAGCTTCATAACTTTTGCTTTATCTAAACTGTCTTAAAATGTTTTAGTTAAATTTACATATGTGCAAGCTTTGCTAATTTTCATTCTAGTTCAAGCTTTAAAAAAATTTAAATTTTCAGCTAAACTCAAGCCTTCATTAAACTATAACATGAAAACATAGTTAAGTTCTAACTAAAATACAAAGTAATGAAAATATTAGAAAAAGTATATAGACCCTTCATATTTCCAACATTATCTAATCAAGTAGTTAAAGCTTAAGTTGAGTAAGTTGATATCAACAATCAAATAACCCTTATAACTTTTAACCACTAACTGGTAGCAGTGCCAGGAAAAATTAGGGTAGTAGGTAGTTTATTATATTGTACTGTAGCATATATTATCTAAACAAGATTAGTAAACATTGTTAACTGAAAAGGGGGAATAGGTAGCATCAAAAATGTACAGAAACAAGTTGAATCAAAATGCAAAGATTATATCTTCAAGCCTACAACTAGAGACTCTAAAAAAAAGTAAACAAACAAGGCTAGAAATAGTCAACATTATTTTCTAAAGCTACAAATCCCTCTTTTGACTCCTTGTCTACACTACTTATCAATTTTAGTGAAGTCAAAATAGGGATTTATAGGTTGAGAAAATACTGCAGACACTATTTCCAGCCCACTTTCATTATTTTTCTTAAGTCTCTAGTTGAAGTCTTGAAGATATAATCTTTGCATTTTGATTAATTTGTTTCTGTATGTTTTTTATTATCCCTATTCCCCCATTTTTAAATTAACAGTCTTTACTAATCTAGTTTCTTAAGTTATCTTTATGTCCATTTATGGAGAATAAATTTTAAGCTACATGTGTATATGCTTCAGTTGAATGTTACATGTTTTTCAACAGTTTACCGCTGCATTGGGCTTTTTTTTTCCATCCAAGCATTATTTACTGAGCCAAGTGGCTATGTGCCTGAGGTTTCATGTAAACATGTTTAACAAGAATCAAGTACAAAGGCAACCACTCATAACAACATTGCATCTATTATGTATTAATAACCATGTAAGTTAACTTTAAATTAAAAATGATCAATATTTTAAATAGGCATGGACATTCACAGCATTTCATATAGTATATCTGCTGTAGGCCTGTGAAACAATAATATGAACAAGTGGGCTAATTTCGACTTTGTCCAGCAATTGTGAAATCACTTATTTTGGTTATTATCAATGTTTGGGTGGTCTTAACTGTTGAAAAGGAAGGTTTGGAGTGTTGTTTCTGCTTTTTTAAGGTGGTTCAGGATAGAGAATGTTTTGCATGTATTCTATCAAATCAAGACTCAAGTTACTTTCAATTTATTTTGAGTTTTATTACCTTGACATTAGCTTTGAAAGCTACTTGTTCATTCAAGCAAGTTACTATTGAATTTCACTTGCTCAATTAACATACAAGTGGCTGAATGAACTTATGTGAGACAAGTTTAAAACATAATGAGACTGCTCTTATTAGTAGTATAAAGATCACTGGATGTTTCAACTTACTTTAAACAACTCAAGAGAATTGTCAGTGATATTTTTAAGAACTGTAACTCAAAAATTATACTAACATAATTCCCATCAATAAACTTTAAAAAACTATTCCAAATTCTGTCTTAGAAAAACAAAATCATGAAATTTATACAAAAAATACTAGAAAGCAAAATACATGGTATTATCCACAAAGTCATATTAGCAAAAACTTGCATAATAGTGAAAGAATAAAATACAACTATACTTTAATATTAGTTCGTTAATATAAATATATTATGATTACTACACGACCAGCTTTTACCTGACATAATTTCAATGTTAGTTCAAATAAAAGTTGCATTCTGTGTTAAGTTTCATTATGAATCTTGCTCACACAAATAACAAAACTGATAAATATGTTCACTGGACATTTTTTCAAGAAAAGAAGTAAAACCTGTAATGTTAGTTAGGTTACCACAAACAAAACTTCTTTTCCAAGGTCTAAGCAAGAATAATTAATAAGTTTTTATCCATATTTATTCTGCATGAAGTTTATGACTCAACTAATTACAAATAATGGGAAAACTACAATTTTTTTTAGTTTTTTGTTTATGGAAGTAAGTGTGGGAATGTAAATGAACGAGTTTTGCAATTATATTTTAAGCCTCAAAGTTAAACAAAGGGTGTGAATTCAGCCCATGTACAGTATTGTATTCAAGGAAGAGAAAAAAAAATGTACCGTGAGATGATCATGCTTAATGGCTCAACTAAAACAGTTTTGAGGTACATAATAACTACTCATGTATGGTATCACTTGGCTCTTAAAATTAAAGGCCAAATTTTTGTATCAATTTTATGAAGTTGCATCAGCAATAACTGTCAGTAAAAACCAAATATGAAGTAAATTAAGATGTAAGGCAATAGGCAGCTGCAATTCACTGAATTCCAAAATACCGAATTCATTGAGTCAGGAAACATCATATATCAAGCACATTTTTTGTAATTGAATAACAGTTGAGCTGATAAGTTATCCAGACACAACATAGATACTGATTAGTCATAAAAATTGGCTAAGTTAAAAACTTTAATATTTAATTACTAAAAATACAATTCACTATGACATAACACATTATCAGGATAAAAATATTACATTACACATTTCACATACTTTATACAATTATGACACAATACACCAACAATTAAGCATAGAATGAATTTTTTAAAACTAAAAATTCTGTCACAGTATGCACTAACAAAAAGATGATTTTAACTGCTGGCTTTTGTACTTTCAGAACATGTTATTACTGAAAGTAATATACACACATATTTGGACCAGAGGAATTTGTGTAACTTGTGACACATGCAAACACTTTGAAAATACACAAAGTAGGCTGATATAATATCTAATACCTTTAATCCTCATAAGACTATTTTTCTACCTTATTTATCTAAATGTTTTTATTCTTATAACTGCTAAAATACTAATAGTTATACAAAGAATATTACTAATAAAATGTATTATGCTTCACCTAGAGTACTCACCCAAAGTATCAAACAATGTGAGATCAGCTTCATTTAATGGAGAATGATGTAACATACTGTGTCTTTGTACATATTCTTCAATATCTTTTTGGCTGACTTTCATCAAAAAATCCTTCTTTTGAGACCGAAGAGCTAATTCCTCTTCTATTTCATTGATTTGTTTTTTCATTAACAATAAAGTGGGGTTATCACCATACTGTGATCGATCTTGAGACCACCCATCTGTATCAATCTCTTCACCACTTAAGTTTTGATCAAAAACATCTCCATCACTGCTATGACTAGAAAGACCATCTTCTAAAACTGGCATACTACTAGTTAACCTATTTCCTGATTTCTGACTCCCATCAACAGAAACCTCACTCTCCACGTCATTGCTTTCACAGTCAGTAGTTTCTGGTGAAAGAGTGAAGTTACGTGTATGATCTACTTGTTCCCCTATTTCAGTTTCCCCTAAATCTTCAGTCCCTGGATAAGTGCTAACAGAATCCCTGTCTTGCTCAGACATCTCCACCTGAAGAGTATGCTGATGTACCCTTTCATGAAGCAGCATTAGCTCTTGTTCATTAGATAAACAAGCTGTTTGCTCACTGCTATCTGCTTCTATCTGATTGCCTTCCTCCCCATTTTTGAGACTTACTTCTGTTTCACTTCCATATGTATCCATTCGTTTTGGACTATCATGGGTTTCTGCTGCACAAGACAAGGCCAGCCGTTTGCCTATGTATTTATTTCCAGAACTAACACGATAAAGTTTATAATCTAAATCATCAAACACAATACCAGACACTGGTAGAGAAGGACTTTGGTTATCTAGATCCCTGGTAATGTCATGATCAAAGTCTTCTGACCTTAGAGTTTTGGCAGAATGAGAACTGATACTGTTTGTCACATCACAATGAAAGTTATTTTCAGACTTATATCTTTCTACATGTACCTTATCAGGAGATTCATAGGACAAAGGGAACTTTGAATTCTCTTGATAAGCATGATTACTAATATTGCTTTTAACATCCACACACAACTTAAAATGTTCATTTTTACTATCATTTTTATTTTGATAAGCTTCTTCATGGAGCTCTGTTACTACTCTTTGAGGAAATCCTGGCCTTGGACCATAGCGTCTAGGAGAACCTTCATACTGTGCTATTGGAACATTTCCTATTACTCTTGCAATATCTTGTTTTTCTGGAGAATTGGGTTCAGAGTCTGTATCCATCTCCTCCATACTTAATTCAGGTGATTCTTTCTTATCACTTTGGGAAGGCAAGTCTGAAGTGACATTAGAATCACAGTAAAAATACACTGAGCTTTCTGAATTAGGAAGCTGACTCCTATTGTTACGTAACTGTTTCATCTGTGTCATATCTGCAAAAACCTTGTCAGATGTATTAGACTTTGTTCCTGAGAATTGTCGCTTATTCAGTTTTTGTCTATCTGTAATATCACCAATGTCATCGTACACAATGGAAGCATTTTGAAGAGTTGCTTCATAAACCAAATGACCAGAGGATAATGTATCATTTGTTGGTGTCTCACAATTGTCATTCAGTAATCTGGATATTGAAACTTTCCTATTTCCAGTAGGTCCTTGAAGCCATTTGTCTGTCAGTTTTAGTTTATCTTTCTTATTAAGAGTATGGTTTTCATCATGATCCATATCAAGAGTTTCCATTCTTTTAGAACTTTGGTCAGATTTCCTGTAAGCACATGGTAAGAAAGTGTATTTATCAAGTCTTTCATCATATAGGAACTCTCCACTATGAGATTTGGTCTCAGATGCCTGACCACTATAGTTATTCAAAGGATGATAAACCACTTCATCACTGTATCTTTTTTTAGATGGCCTGCTTCGACTTTTAGAAAATATCTCTCTTCCGCCTGCAATTTCTATTCGACTTTCACGAAGAGCATATTCTGATTTTTGACCTACAGAAAACCCTACATCAAATTCTTCATCATAGACATCAAAGTGTTCTTTTTTTTCATCAACAATTTGCATGAATTTCTCACTATCATCATTATGAAGAGAAGA
Organism: Limulus polyphemus; assembly: GCF_000517525.1. Classification (NCBI taxonomy): domain Eukaryota; kingdom Metazoa; phylum Arthropoda; class Merostomata; order Xiphosura; family Limulidae; genus Limulus; species Limulus polyphemus. Next base: position 72,150 of record NW_013666994.1, on the reverse strand, counting down.
TTCACACGAATTATGTCCACTAAAAACTGAATCATCATCTCTTCTTTCTTTAGCTCTGCTAGCTAACAGAACATGATTCAGATCAAATCCTTGTAGCATTAACTGTTGACCATTTTTCACTTCCATACTTGTCTCACAGTTCAGTTTCTCAAGATCAGATGGGGAGCATGACGTACTCTCTTGAGACAATGGATTTTGGTTAACATCATTATTTACTTCTGCACCAGACTTGATTCGACATTTTGGAAATATCTTATTTATTTCTTCATTGTCACTGCTTGTCTCTGAGGTTGGCTGACTGACAAGTTCCATCATCTAATGATTTCAGGTCTAGTCTCTTGAACCCATTGCACCACCTACATGTATAGAAACAAAATACAAATTTACTACAAAACAGCACAATTTTAATCACTAAGTACTTTTTCTCAATTTAATTTGAAAATAATGGTATGTGAATAATTGAATTCGAATTATCTATGTAGTAATGTATGTCTCACATAATAAAGTTATAAAGTGGTAGTAATCCAAAAACTCTGAATAATCAATCACCATCTGAAGAATGGAGGGCATGAAGTTGCAAAATAACATCAGTGTTTTTATGACCAGTTTCAACCCTATTAGAGTTAGATATCTCTTTTAGAAATTTGAAGCTGTGTATCCTTCGAATTAAATGAAAACAATCTCCTTTCAAGCATCCCAAGGTTTTAAGCAGAAATTATGATTTGATTAAAAGTACAGGCATTCTCTATGAAACAAAATCTGAGAGTGACTGTTAGCAATAAGGTTATCATGAAATCTAATGTCAACATAACAAAAAAAATAATAATAACAAGATTATGAAATTGGTGCAATATCATTCATAGGAGGATACCTAAATGTTGGAGAGTTCAAAGACCAGCTTTAAAATTCTTGGTTAAGAAACAAATTTATAACCTGACACTTAAATAAGTCACTTTTTTTAAGCAGAGAATTGCAGGTGGTTTTATTCAAGTGATTAAATTATTATACATGTAGAATAATCTGTTTATAGGTGATTATATTTCAGTGGTGGAATGAAAAGATTGGAAATGTTACAATGACATGATAAATGTAACATAAAATTTGAGGGTCAAGAAGCACAAATATTTCCCACCAGTAATTTCTAAAGATCTGGAATAATATTCACATATTCTCTTGTGAAAACTGAAGAAAAATTTAGCAGCTCAACCATCCCATAAACTTCCACAATAACCCTTCCTTCAGCATCCCTCAAGTGCTCAATTCCCATTTTAATACTATGCTTACCTTTAATATTTTTAAAAAAAACCTTGCTGTTACACCAACACATTCAATTAACTTTTACTTCGTATGCCATTTTTGATTTTCTAATATCCTTTCCAACTCTCTAAATTTTCAATAATCTTCCATTACAATAGTTAACTTAAAAGTTTTTTAAATCTGTAATGTTTATTTTTAATTTTCTTCCTAATAATTCTAGTGAGCCACACAGTTCTGTTACTTTCAGCCAATATATATTTTTGATCTGTGGAACAAACTTATATTGAACATTTAGCATTTTACTTTTATAACCTCCCACATCTGACAAATATCTCCATTTAACCAAGCATCCCAATCAATTCCTGTCTCATCAATTCAAAATTAGCCTTTACAATTATTCTTGATCTTCATACCCAATATACTTCAAACTTAATTGTACAATAAAGGTGAATGGCTATATTTAGTTTTGTTTTTATTACTCTGGTTGATTGTCATGGTGAATGAAAGGATGACCTCAAAGGAAACACATCTGTCATTTAAACTTTTGTATACTCTTATTTCCACTACAAACACAGGTGTAAATAACTTACAAAATTAACAGTATAAAGTAATATTTATTTTTAAACCTCCTATAGTTATGCACACTGATGTATATATATTTTCTAAAAACAAACTTGTGTACACTTTAACATGAATTTCCTTCAAGTACACATGGATTTTTCAACACTTAAAACTAATTTTGTAAAATGTACAGGTTTACTTGTACATGTAACAAAACTCTTGTACACCACACTTATCAATAGCAATTGTAACATTACTAATATGATAAAATTCAACTAGTTTTATTAGCATTTAAAACTAGCATAACTCAGTGACATGTGGTGAATCAAATGATAGATTGGGCTTCATAACTATTTTTATTACTCATGCATAATTTCTAGGGAAAGAAAAGTATGCATACAAATCTATGTATACTTAAGATGCAATGTAAGACCAATTTGCATAGATGGGGTAGAACAATTTTAACCCTTAAATTTTGTGTTCCTTTAACCAGATTGCATAGTCCTTTTGGAAATTTCACAGATAACAGCACCATCTACTTTAAATAATGATATTTTGATGGAATTCCTATTAATTAGTTTTTCTTTTTTAAAAACCAAGATTTTGAAGCAATCAGGTAAAAACTACTTACAATGTATTTAATAACAAAATGCATAAACTTTACTCAAACAAAAGGATGAATAACAAGGATTATTAAACACTGTAAATGTTAACAATGGAAAGATACAGTAGATATTAAATATGTTAAATTTCTTAGAAATTCGCAAATATACATTTAATAGCTAAGATGAAAAGATTGAGTAAAAACAATCAAAACACTAATACAAGGTACTCTAACCTTTTAAAATCTTGACTATGGATTACTTTGTTAATAAACTGCAAGAAAAAGTTAAAGTAATGCAGTAAAGTGATATATATATATATATATATAGTTTTTATCTTAGGTGCTTTGGTCAGTTTCAATATTTTTCAACATATAATTATTTTAAACCTTGGTTAGTAAACTGTTTTGCTAAGTTTTGTTGTCTAATATATACAATTATTTTTTTTTTTATTACAGTAACTATTATATATCATTTGGTCTAATTTTTTAAGTATTCTTAATTAATACATTGTAATACACTTCACAGAGTAAAACCCTTAAAAAAAGTTGCTTTAATTATAATCATGAAAGTTTGTGAATGAAATAATGTGTAAGAAAAAAATGTTTTTCATTAAATATATTTATCAACTAAGGAATAAGTCTACATTGTTATACTGAGCCATCATTTATCTTAGAGTAACAGGTGTGACAATACATGTACATTTTTAATCATATCATCCAAACTGAAAAATGCACAGAAATAATTTATCTACTTAGAGGAAAGAATGTAATCGAAATTTCAGCTCTATCATTGTATTTTCAGATTTTTTCATGTTGTAACTGCATTTGGTTTTCTTCCTTTAAGTTTAATATTAGCATTTCCACAACTTTTTTTTTTTTCCTTATACATTATATACCCTGGTAAGTTTCAATAATGAGGAAAAAACATTACTGGAAGAGGAGTACAACAAAGTGTAATTGAAAAGATTTTATGTGCTCTATTTTTTAATTAGAAACTCTTATTGGTCCAGTTAGCTTGAAGTCATTAAGGGTTAGTCTTACTGTTCAAAAATGCTTGCTGATTAGATATTCTTCTTATGGGTTATCCACTTGAAGAGTGGAATGAAAATGTTTCTCGTACAAACTTGAATTTACGAGTAATAAGTATAAGCTTTTGGAAACCCAAGATGTAGACTTTTCAAGACTTTTTTTCTTTATGGTCATGAAGGACTATACTTAAATTGTTCTAGAGATTTAAATAGAGAAATATTTATTTGTTTGTTTTTTTGTTGCTGTTGTTTTTTTGGGGTGGGGTGAAAAATGTTTGATGGGCTAAATGGTTTTCTGGCCATCGTCTTTTCTTGTATTCTTTCATTTTACCTTCCCTTAAAAGTGGTTACTCTAAAGTTGTTAACAAAAATTATTCATCAATAGACATTATCAACAACACTGGTGTGGCTGAGGATTTCACATATCAAATAAAATACTATAAAAAGTGGCAAACATTCTCTTATGAAAGGCTAAATGTTTATCATCTACCCTTTTCCTTATACTTATGTATTCTATTGGTTTCCAAAACAAGCTGTTTGAAAAGTGTCTGGACAGATAGACAATAACTAAACTTTAAAGGAGTGTAATCAAAAATAAATCTTGTTTAAACTTGAGAAGGAGGAAAGGCCACCAAATGTTAATTTATGTAGTAAAGATAATTTATTAAAAAAATAATATATTTCTGCAACTATTAGTTCTTATTAATGTTCAAGTCATTTTCATTTTATTGAAGAACATTTAAGCACAAGGGGACTGTTGGTCCATTAAGGCTATCCCATCCATACCAAGCTAAACTTTATAAAAATACATAACAATCTTATAGCTGAATTATTAGCCACTGCAAGAAAAAAAAACAGCTACTACCTTATTTAAGCATAAGCCATCCATTTCAAAAACCTTCATTTTCCCATCATACTGATCCCACAAGTATAGGTTGCCAACAAAAGCAGGTCAGTCCTATTTAAAGATAAAATGTGTTTATGTTTTACTACCAACTGCTGTTGAGGTGTTTTACTTCTGTTAAGGGCTGCCCATTTGACAAGGTGTGGCAAGGGGAGGTCAAAAAGTGGCCTAAATCGTGTGACATCCTTTATGGATGGCCCCTTACAAAAAAAGTCCTACTTCATAATTGGCAACCCTACACAAATCCAACAAGCCAATCTGCTCATTCTTGTATATGTTAGCATAAGCCTTGCATTCCAGCTCCTGTAACCTACTTATGACCTAAACTGTACAATTAAGTCTTAACAGAATTAAGTTTCTTTAAACATCTTCATCAGCTCCTGTAATTATGAATTAGCTTCTTTGACCTTCCCTTTACAATTAGCCCCTATTTAAATAACAAAAACTGCATCACTGCTTGCATCTTTTACTGTCTCTTTTGACAATTATAATTGACATCACAACTTAGTTCAGGGTGGGAGAGCCAGGTAAGCACCACATGCTCACCAGCTGCTTCAATTAAAAACAAAATACAAAATGTGCAAGGACAGTTCCATAATTATTTATCATACCACATGCATTCCATTATACCAATCAAATGTAAAGAGTAATATATTTTATAATTTTTTAAAGAAACTTAAATACTTCAACTAAAGAAAGTCTACCTTTACTTTAGTTACAGAAACCAAAATAATCAGCAATAAATTGATGGTATTTCCTTATCTAATTCATGCCTGGTCAATACATCATTACTAGAATAAACATATTGTGCAACCTAAAAAGTTCAATAAAAAAAATCTTGCATTAAAAATACAATGCTAAACCCAATCTAAGAGTAAAGAACTGAAATTATTTGTACAAATTACAGTTTACATCTGTAATCTACTGAAACTTAAGCAACTGTAACTATACTGTATACATAGATAATTCAGTTAATATTTTATGTATGAAATATCAAAACTTTTAGTATCAGTGTGATACTAGCAGTAGCACTAAAAATTCACACTAACACTCAATTTCATGAATAATACGAGTACAAATTAGGCCTACTGAGTATGGGATACAAAAGCCTTAGGCTTACTAAAAGCAGTTTCAGTAGCCCTTGCAAAGTCCCTGTACAGTACAGTAATGGAGTAAGCTACGTTGGGTACCGCAAGAAAATTACAATTTTGATAAATTGGAAGAAATGTATCATATTTTGACTTAATTTTACAAGGTTATTTCATATATAGCTATCCTTACATTTTATAGCGATAAACGAGACCTTCACTTTTGCAACATAGCCTTTAACAGTTTAAGTTTAAAACAATCTTATCATATCGAACCACATACAACTACAAGTAATCACACTTGTTAGTAGTGCCATCTGATGGATACAACAATTAATCTATATTATTTATTTGAATTTGTTACTACCCACGCGAAACATCTTGCACGAGAATATACAGTCTTTGTTTGATTTTTATTTTGTAGTATCCTTTTCTATTTCGTGCTACAGCCTTCATCAGACTCATCTTTATAAAGACTTCAAATGAAACTGACTTATGATATAGAACGTGGATTATCTAATAAAATGTATTTTACGCCTAATAGTAATACAACGGAGTATGACATTTAGTTGTAACGAGTGCGGGATAAAACGCGACATGGACTGATAAAAACTTAAATCATACGATATTTCACTGGAACAATACGGATGTCGGGCAAAAAACTGTGAATATTAGTACTGGAGACCTGCTATTAAAATAGTTTGACGTTGTGCAAAACCGTTAGTGTCTAAGAAAACAAAGTATATTGGTCAGTTCATGCATATAGTCGAAATGTTATTATACATGCATATCTGTAGTACCCTTCAGTGCTAATTTTGGGATTCGTAAAAGTAGCAGCAGGGAGCATTATGTAAAGATGAAGACAGGAACGTGGTACTTGAGGCCTCTATACAGAAGAGGAAGTACAAATAACGTATGGCAGGAGACGAAAAATTGAAGTGTGATATCTAAGAGCTACATGAGATTAAGTTGACTGGTGCAGAGAAAACCGTAAATTTATGTTCTCAGGGAAAGATGCATTACAGAAGAATAGGTCTGCAAATGAAACGACGATTAAGTAATTATGTGAAAAGCTTGTGGTTAATGTTAATGTTAGTAAATTTTGGGCAAAACCCTTAGATTTAGTCATCATCTAAGTTTATGCGCTTATATGTAATATTGAAGAAGAGAAAATTAAAAGCTTTTATGTGTTGAGGGAGCTAAGCAGGCTATGAAATCCAATGAATATGTGATGGTAATGGGTAAACTTAATGCAACGAAACGTAATAAGAGCAAACTATTTGGGTCACTTGGCCTTAGAGAATTGAACAAAAAAGGAGATAATATACTTTTGTGGAAAAAAAAAGGCTTAGTGACAAGCAACGTTTATCTAAAGCATCACCATATCTATTTGCATATCTGGAGGTCATCATAGGATGGTGAAAGAACCAAGAAATCAGACTGCATCCTAGTTAATGAGGATTTTAGGAACTACATTATATTAGTTAAAACTTGTCCAGAGGCAAACTGTAGGTTGCTCTTATCACAACCCTATGATCACACATATATGATAAAATGAAAGAGCTATACAAAGAGCAAGTCCTCATGCAGGAACTTTGTGAATTAAGACTAAAAACGAATTTGAAATATTATTAGAGAACTTGCAAACAAGAATGCTGAGGGCCAGAAGATTAGGCTCAAAGAAATGTTAAAGTAGAATGAGAGAAGATTGTGATGAAGAGAAAAAGTAGGTATAAAAACAAAATATGGATGAATAATAAGATTCTAAGAAAGATGAACGAAATAATATAACTATCAAAAGGATAAAAATACATGAAAGTAGATCAGAAAATTGGGTGTTCATGTGTTCAGGCAAGCAAAATATAAGTAATTGAGCAAGAAATGTGCAGGAATTGAGGAATACAAGTTAACACATAGCATGTGAAATGCAGAGACAAAATAGTTCAATAGGAAATTTACCATCTTCTAGTGGAACCATAAAAAGCAAGGATGACCAATACTTTTTTTAAATTGAGGAAGTAGTTGGAAGAATACGTGAGAGAGCTGTATAATAATACAAGGAAAGATAAACCAGTCCTTGAAGTAGGAGAATCAATTGACACCATAGCCTAGCAATTCTATATGGAGAGGTACAGAAAGCTATTATAATTTTTTGCATGAAATTTCCAGATCTTACTTTACTGCAGATGCTTTTAACTTTCTGCCAGGAATCACTGTGCCTAAGTACCAAAGACTATATTATTATGTCACATTTTGGTACCATGACCAAGGATTTGTTTCTGCAAAGTTAATTTTTATATGCTGCTATTTTCGTTTTTATTCTCTGCTTTCTGTAATATTTGTAAATTATGATAAAAAATGCTTTGCGAGACCACATAAAGCTTGCAGTGAAAGAGAGGATCCTGCAGTTGAGGTGAGAACACTATTTGCTCAATAATTGTGATGTATCAAGCAGCAGTACCTTCCCTTCACATACTATCAGCTGTGATTGTCCAACTGCCAAAATGACATCACATGGCTTGTAGATGGTAAAACAAAAGTTTCTGCGAAGATAGTCATCAAATCCAAGTGCATCTATTATATAATAACTATGCAAATTTGGACTAATTGGAAGAAAAATATAGTGTCTCTTATAGGATGTATAACACCTGTAAATGGTGTTGCACCATTTTCAATGTATGATGTTGTCTGGAGTTAGGAGTGGCTTAATTCTATCTAGCTACATTGCCATTGTAGCCAATGCTATTGAGGTAACTGCTGATTGTATTAAGTGCACATCTGTTCTGCAAAGGTAGCATCTGTTTAACATGGGTCATTCTCCACACTTCTCCTCACACTTTTCTCATGATCATGCAGGAACTATTTTCCAAAACAACTGAAATGCATTGTCATCCTATTTACTGTGAACAGTACTGCATGTAAGCTGGTAATTTTTCATTTACTTTTATAGCCCTCCTATCATCTAACTACGCAGACTTTTGAAAATAGGGTTAATTCTCAGGAACCTTTCTTTGTAGTATGGCTGTTTGTTTTCTGTGGTATAGCCAAACTATACCTGTTTTATACATTGGGTTTATTTGGATATGATGTCTACTTACTTACTGGTAGGCTGTATATATTCATTTTCAAGATCTGCCAATGTTTCCCAGCAGGTGTTGCAACCTAAGTCAAGCAACTAGACTCATTATTTATTGTGTCTGTTTGTGCAAATGTCTAGTACACTTGCACTAGCTCTGACTATGTGCACATGCAGCAACACCATTAATAGCTGAGAAAATCCTGTCATAAAATGACTATTTAAACAGACATAACCTATACTAAATTGTTAATAAAAATATCTGTTACAAAATATTACAGCCATATTACCTGCATATTGCAGTACTTATATTATGTTGGCCCATGTCTGAGAATTTTAAGTTATATTTAGCAGGTAACTGATTTACATAGAGACAAATTTGTTTGTAAGATAATAATAACAACATAATTTATATTCTTAATTTATAGATATAAATTGAAAAGCTTTTTCCTAATCTACAAGAAACAAAAACTTTTCAGATAGATCACACTTGCCACATGGAAAAAATTATATTTTAAGATATGACTTTTAAAACTGTGAAATATATTGTATTCCGAGTTCTCACCCAAACATTATTTCCATTATTTCAAGTTCATATACAAAAATGTCCAATTTTTCTGATCATTAATAAATTCATCACAATGCAATACACATTTTTCCCTTAACATAGCAAGTTTTTGTTTCTTAAAACACAAAGTGTATTAAGTTCATGTTGTAACATATAAAACCTAACATTATAAGAATTTTGATACTGAACTATGCAAATTGTATAGTCAACTCATCAGACAGTAAAACTTTTTCAAAAAAAGCTGATATTAAACAGTCTTGTACTGTTACAAAATCCTGGATTTACATTTACTTTAATTGTGGATGGTTTACTGGCATTAAACAAAAGGTTCAGCTTGCTAGTATCCTTAGTTTATTATCATTTTCAATCACAGTTGATAAAGAGTTTCTGTTAAAATATGTTCAACCTCAATAAAACAAACCTATCTTTGCTTACAGTTGAACTGCAGAATGAAAGTGAACACTGCACGTGCATATGGCACTGATGGTCAAGACTTGTATAACGTGACATTAATCAGAAGGGTATTAAATTTCAGTTTTAAATTTAATTTTTTAGTAGCCTTTTACATGTGAAATAATGTCAATCAGAGAGTGTGCTTCCACTCTCTATGTAGGGATGGCACAGATGCCCATATTAGAGCAATACAAAAGTCATCTGGATTTTCTTCTCTACAGGTCATCAGAAGCTAGATATGAAGAGCTACCTGGCATATTCACTCTATCTCTGGTGTATATGCAACTTTTGAGCTATCCTGATCATCCCAAGCCAAAATTAAGATTTGTTATTTTCGTTACATTATCATCTTTCTTCAACAGGCCTAGCACCTACCTAGTTCTAGCAGTAACTATAATTTTATCATCATTTGATTGAGCAAAACAGTCTTCACAATCTTCGACTACCTATTTTATTGTTCTATGCAAAATTTATAAAGCTTTAGATTACACTCTGTAACCTAGTAACCCATGTATGCCATGTTATAAAAAAGTAAACAATCAGGAATTAGGAAAAAAAAGACTATCGTTAAATAGAAAAGCTATGTAGGGCTGGTTAGTGAACTTGAAAAAGGAACCAAACAAGATAGGAATGGAAGTGGACATATCAATTGATCTGGCTAATGATCATATAGCAGACTAAGCTGTCTCGACTTTACATGGAAAATAAAATCCCAACATTACTGGCTTCCTCTCTGGCAAAACATATAGAACCAAAATTTCCAATCATAAAATGTTACTCAGTTGTAAAATAGTCATAAAAGTATTATCCTAAAGTTAACTAAAGGAAATGTATAATGATTAAAACTGAGGTTCTATTGAAACAACAAACTTTCAATAAACAAAGTGGGGAAGCCAATAATGTAGGGATTTTATTCTTCGTGTAAAGTTGAGACAGTCTGCTCTGTAATCATTAGCTGGATCAGTTGATATGTCTACTTCCATCCTCATCTTGTTTGGTGACTTTTTCAAGTTCATTAGCCAGCCCTACATAACTTTTTTATTTAGCAGTAAATGTTTCTCTTAATAGTTGTACAATTACAATTTGAACAATTGCTGGGTAAGTTACTTCTTAAATTCAGCCTGAGTGTATCTGCTCTACAACAGACAATTTGGTCATGCTGTACAATTTTCTTTGAACTGATAGTTAATCACTAAACTCTAAACATATGTTTTTGCTGTAATCTTTCTTGTTTGATTCACAAAAGTTAACATTTTCCTAAACTAAAAATGTATTTCCAGTAGATACCACTTCTCAACTCACAAATAGCTTTTCTCAACTTATACTGCCCTCTATATGCACAAATAAATTTTTACTTTCCACTAGCCTTGATACTCCCACCTATTCACGTAAGACATCTGCATGCTATCATGCAAATTATCATGCAGCAACCCTCAACCAATAGGAGTGCTACACTATCATCACAAGTGCCCTATATTCCATGCAGCCCAAAATCACTTCGAGATTGGGCAGTACATAAAAAACCAACACTGAAAGTGGGAGGGACAGGTGGAAAATGTGAGAGGAGGTAAGTATCTATCAGAAATACATTTTCAGTTTAGGAAAATGTTAACTTCTGATACAAAATCTTACCTCCCCTCAAAAATAGCTAGAATTGCATAGCGAGTTTGTGGATGGTCTGGTAAGAATATGATCTCCCTTCAGAAAGCACCAAAAACAAAGACCATGAGGAGTGTGAATAAACAGAAGACAAACACCTCATAGGAGGCTGCACAATTTCTGAGACAGGTATAGTATTTGCCTTCATAAAATTGTGTCACAATTAGGGTAGAAACAATAGAGGGACCTCCCCAGCTTAATCATGTGTGCACATCCAACACAACCATCACCACAGCTGCCAGGAACCAACATCTGTGGGATGGTAAGAAGATGGACAGCAAAGTGGGGTTGCATCTCCAGTCCATTACCAGGTGTCATTGGGAATGCATCATCCAGTCCATAGTAGGATGAGGGTACCCAGCCACACGTATGAAAGCAAGGGACCCCAGATGTAGAGTGATTATGGTGCATTAGACCGTAAGTGGGAGATTGAACTTAGCCAACACCAGGTGAACCATGATAGGGACATCCTGCCCACGGTAGGAAGAAGATCCTCTACTTTTCACTTCTGATACGGAAACTGGTAAGAAAGATGAGCTTCAATACCAAGGATCCTCATCACCATGTGTGAACAGGAAACACAACTATTACCATATTCACCAGTAACCAACATCTAGGGGATGGTAGGAAGGTGGAGGTACATCTCCAGTTCATCACCAGGCAGCATTGGAAATTTATCATCCATTCTGTAGTAAGAGCAGGGTACCCGGCCACACACATGTGAGGACTTATGTGGCTGATCTAGCTCTAACCATCACCATATCCATCGGGAACAGACATCTGGGGGATGGTAGAAAGTAGGATGCCTCAGCCGGAACTACATGTTGGCAGAATGCATCATCTAACACCTGACAACATATAGAATTGTACATCAGGTCCATGGTAGGATAAGCATCAATGCCATCCACACCAGGTGAATACCATCAACCTACTCTCAACTGATTGGAATGGAGTTCACTCAGGAGGAAGCTTCCATGGCTCACCACCCAGCAGCTAATTGGTAAGTGGCAAGGACTCCCATACTCCAGTAGAAGAAGGGGGAACAGTGTGTTGGAGAGTCTGTAGGAATGCTGCACTGGAGACAGTGCAATGAGTGACTACGATACCTTATTTTGAAAAGCAGGCTGATTCTGTGACCTACAATACATGGATCATCTAGGATTAGTAGTAATACCTGTGTGCTTTACTCCTATTAGTCCATGAGTGGACAATCCAGGACAAACATCTTTATGAAGCAAAATACTGTGAGGCATACCTACAAGTGGTCTTGCAGACCATCTAATCTCAATGGTGGGTATACATGACACATAGATCGTACAGTATAGATTTAAGAATAAGTATACCTGGTGACAACAGTCGCCACTGAGTGGGATCCAAATATGTGATAAAGGACCCTACAAAGAAAAATGAAGCACTTACCCATTCCAAGAGAAATTATTGTGAAGATAATGAGAATAAAGGTATGGAGAGTGGTCCACATACCAATATGAATTATGTCCTCCAACTGATGATGGAAATGAGCAGCCAGGAACATGGTAAGTTAATGGATTTGAAGGGAAGATACATGAAAAAAGGTGTCCACTATCCAGAAAAAGGGAAGAATGAGCCAGGCGAATCTATTGGTAAATCAAATCCATATAGGTAATCAGAAAATGGTCACAAAACAGGGAAGGAGTCCAATGAATGAATCCCAGGGAGTGAGAATCATGGAAGGAATCAGTGCATGCCAAGTAATAGTAGAGAGCCCTGACCAGGCAGAGGAGGCAATCAGAGACAGACCAGTCATAAAGGTGTGAAATGGAGGGAAGGGAAGTGGGTGTGAAGGGGAATTACCCTCTAAAGCAGCCCAGGGCTTTTGGCAGAAAAGAACAACTGGTGAAAAGGACCACATAGGAACTATGAAATAAAGTGTGGTGGACATCAATAGCAAACACATCTGATCAATGATGTCTGCATGCCAACAGGAGGAGGAAAAGGGACTTAAAGGAGAGGTGAAATAATGAACAGGCTGACAAAGGTTCAAAGGAATGAAGGGTAAGGGCAAGAAGGGCAACACATAGGTTTCAATTCAAGAGAGATGACAGGGTGAGGAGGACAGGTAATGCAGTGGGAAAAAGCAAATGGACAAGACAGGTGAAAGGAAGACACAGGCATATCATGTAAAATGAAACATGGCTGACAAAGCCATGCAATAGCCTGTGATAGAGAATAACCATGATGTATTTACCAACAATAGTATATGTACTACATCTGTTGGTACATAGCCATGAAGGAAGGACTAAAGGAATGGGAAATCAAGGACGCCATGTGCTGGAAAAGGCATGCTTGCCAGGCTAAAGGCCAGACAAAAGCCACTAAGGAAGATAGGGAATGGATGGATGATGTATACCAAACTGGACCTGACAAAGAAGGGTGGTGGGAAAAGAGGAAGTGGAAGAGGAGGCAACACCAGTAGTCGGTGCAGAAGTGGAAACCATGGCCGAGAGATGGCCAAAATGGAGCTAAAAAAAGAAACTGACACAGAGAAGTCTGGATGATGGAATTGACCTGGGGAAGCTCAGAAATAGGAGGGTAGGCATACAGGTATAGACCTACCCAATTATGACTGAGTGCATCCACCGGTCCAGCCAAAAGATGTGGAACAGGAGACTCAAACCAGGGGACAGAGATGAGTGGCAAAGGCATCCAGATATGGAACATCCAAATGGGCACAAAGCCCTTAAAACATCAGTGGGCCCAGTGACCACTCTGTAGGGAGGATCTTGTTAGGATGTCATAAGTAATCTTAATGAAAATTAGTGCAACCAAAATATGACATGCCAACAAACGAAATAAGGTGGCTGGTTAGAGGAGGTCCAGTGTCAGAAAGCAGAAATCTTTAGACCATGTGCCCTCATGCATGGAGATGTACAAGGCCACAGTAGAGTTCTTGGAATGCACCATCACTGACCAGCCCTGAAGGGCCAAAACCCAAAGAGTGGCAAGGATCTCCAAGAGACTGATATGGAAAGAGGATCCAAAACCTCCAGAGCATTCAGAGAGAGGCACCCCAACCAGAATGAGAAGCATTTGTATGGAAGGAGCAAGGATGAGAGGAGCATTCATGAGATCCCAAATGAGGCTCCACTTGCCCGATGAAACCCCCTGAAGGTGAACAAGTGGGCATGGCTAAAAGAAATGAGGACTTCCAGAGTAGCCCACATCCCTAAAAGAGAAAGAACCTCTCATATAGTGGAAGGAGGAGGAGAGGATGCAAATTATAAGATCTCTAGCCCTCAACTGAAGGGGGAGAAGGTAGGGCCCACCTGAGTAAGAAAATAAACAACACCCCAAAATGAACAGAAGAGCCTGGAATGAAAAAACACTCCCAATGGACAAAATTAAGATAATATCTGGATGCAGGGGAGATGGGAATGTGTAAGTACACATCTGACACTTCACCCTTTGTCATCCACAAACCTAAAGTGAAAACCCCATGATGGGCTAAGCATCATTTTATGGTGAAACATGGTAAGACCAAAATTGGTGCAGACCTGACAGATCATTAATAGGACAACAGACAGATAGGAATAATACCTCAAACAAGAGAGAACTACCTGTGCAATAGCACCCTTGCAAAGCAAGTCTCAAGCTGCCTCCTAAAAATGCTGGCAAGAAACCAGATCCTGAGAAGGAGAAAAGGAAATGGGATGAGGTGAAAAGGAGGTGGACAATCAAAAAGGCAGACCAGAACCTCTGAGACCACCCTCAGAAACCAAAGGTTTGTGGCAAAGAAGCAAAAGATCCCATATGTGGCCAAAGCTGAGGAACTTGGTCCGCCTCAGGACCCAAACTCACAATGCAGTTACCAAGACTGCCGATTACCCCATAGAAGGCACCCAAGGACCAATGGTGAACCTCAGGAATATAAGGAGCCAGAACCAGTAAGGGAGAGAAAAGAAGAAGGCAATATAGTAAAACTGTGACTAAAAAAAGGAAACCAAAGTAATGGGGTTCAATCTCCACAAAGGGACAAGCAACTCCCAAGGCTGCTAGGCTAAGTAGAGACATATTGAACAAAGACATGCCCAAGCATGGTCATCCAGAAATGCAACTGGTCCCCAAAACAACTCATGTGAACCCAAATATGGAGAGAGGGTTGGAAACACTAAATATTAATCCCATGGCTCTTCACTGAGTAAGGCAGGAGAAGAATCATAGGGAACAAGAGAGGAAGGAGGCCTGGGAACCTTCCCAAAATGAAACATGACTGGGAAGCACAGGCAGGAGGATGACACAGGTGGTCCAAATCTTCATCATCACGTGCAGGTAAACCCTCACATAGTAGAAGAGGACAATCAACAGGTGACTCAGAAGACCATATAAAGATAGAAAACTTCCTACAAATGAAAGCTGTTACTTCCTGAGCAGACAAGGCTTGCTCAGGCTCCATTGAAGCAGCAGGCAAATCAGCTGTAGTAGTTACAGCAGCTGTGTAGATGCCACGTGGAATGGCAAGTACATGATGAGTGGAGTTGACTGGGAAGAGAGAATTTCTTTCTCCAAAAATAATTCTCAAAATTATAAAAAGTTGAAAACAAACAGTTGTAAAAAAATATGCTGCCAAAAAAAACTATAAATTTGAGCATGTAAGTGAACAAATATCAGTCTGAAAACATGTCCAAACTGTAAGACTACCAATCGAAAATTGATTTTGGACTGCACAGAATAGAAGATACTAGTAAGGATAGGAGTTGTGTTGCATTCCTACTGATGGAGGGTTGCTGCATGATGGTATGCAGATGTCTCATGTGAGGGTAGGTGGGAGTATCATGGCTAGTGGCAAGCATAAATTTGCACATACAGAAGTAGGATATTGTATCAGAACTGTTGAGTATGGGTGTTACAAATATGACTAAAAAGTTCTAAACGAATTATAGAACAAACAGGAAAAAAAAGATTCTTCCTCTAATTAGTTTATACACATGAAATAGTTTTTGTTTTGTTAAAGTTGGTTTTGGGATTTCACTTTTCTTACTTATTAAGGATATTTCTTCTTTTTTGTTTAATCAGTTTGTAAGTACATGTAATCTTTCGTTCTCTCAACTAAAGTCAACTCTTCAAAATTTTTCATTTGAAAATCATATTACACATGGTTGAAAAGTCCAATTATTTATTGCAAGTCTAAGATTTTAAAGGGTTTTAAATCATCAAATATCTGTATTTTAGTTAAAGGTTAAAGAGTTAGACAAGGTCTCTCTTAAGCTTTCAACTAAAGTTACACAAAACAATTACTCAAACTTTTTTTTATTCCTTTAACTTCTAAAATGGTATATATTGGGTATCATTCCCTATTGTAATACAGCATTATCTTCTGTTGAATTTACCCCTGCAAAAACTGAATAAACTACTTAGTGAATTGAATAACAATATATTATATGGTCCTGAAAAGGTTCATCCCATGTTCTAAGAGAACTTAGTAACTTGCATATCCACTGCAGTCTGTATTATATTTTTACATAGAATTACATATAGATAAGTCACAATCAGAATAGATGGAGGAACAAACCCTTAGAATTAGCTGATGTTTGAAAAATGAAGACCAAACCATTATAGTGTAGGAATTGACACATGTTGGAAATGAATTTTCTGATATAAAAACAAACATAGGTTAAGTGATGCGATATGAGGAAAAAACAAAAATGCTGTTAACACCGAAACAGTTGAACTTGAAAATAATATTGTTTATTTGGCTGACTATTTTCCATATTAACCCAAATGTAGATGAACTTGGCTTTACTGCATGAAGACAACCAGAACAAGATTTAAACACAGGATTGCAAAATGACCACTCTATATTCTCATGAGAAAGTTGGGATAGTAACATGTGAAGGTCACCTTCCACTAATTTCCAGTTCAATAATACCATAAAAGTAACAAGATAATTCTGTGGAGAAATGTTGCAATCTTAAGGTACACGCTTACACAGTGGTCAATATTAAACTGGTACAGACAATGAAAGTTTGGAAATATTACACAAGTTTTCAATATTATAATTTATAGGAATAAAGTTATGATAGCCTTGGCTACCACACTCTTTCCTTCTTTCTTTTTAGCTCATCCCAAGTGGCTATTAAAGAAATTACTGATCTAATTAAGGTTTAACATTATTATACCTTAACCATTTCTATGTCAGACTTCTTTTGAAATGAGCTTAAAAAAGTCTGGTTTTTATTTCACTTTTTGCTAGTCTATACTTATGTATTAATAAAATAAATATTCTTTATGATCTGTTAGTACATTTCTGCACAAGAATATACGCAACTCAATAAATAAATGTTTCATATCTGGATTTATACATGATATATGTTATGTCAATGAAACTAAGGTAACAAATTGGAATGTTTTTCTCTAGTGAAAGAGTTCAGCATAGACACCATTTCCAATGCCATCTAGAAAGCATCGATTGTAATACATGATAACATGCAAATAAATTTGGGCAAATAACTAAAAATATGGAGGGAAATAGTTTGTTCATATTAACTTGGGCAAATATGTTATTAAACATTGATGGCACCCAAGTTACCTAGAGCAAAACATGGAAGGGGTTAACCTAACGAACAATGACCTTAAGACGCGTGAAACAGAGAGTAACACAAAAGTCCTGAAAATTACTAATATCTAAGATTATTTACACCATTGCATAATTATACTAAATAAAATACAATAATACAGTACTTGCATAATAAAAACTTTTCTTTTGAAGTAGGTATATGTCAGAATAAGAAGAATCACAGGTTTTAGTGAAAAACTTAGTTCACACATAATTAAAGTGTAACAGAATTAAAATCATACCAGGCAATAACTAAAATACATCAAAAATTCATGCGAGGATGGGCTCAAAATCATACAATTTAATAATACTACAACTCAAAATCTATGATAATAAAATAACTAGAATAGGCAAACTCTAGAATCAAAAACTGCATATAAAAATCTTAATTATACAACAAGAAAATAACAAACACCTCCTTAGGTCACTTAAATACAATAATAATAAAAGCAGTTCAAAAAACACAGAATAATGCCAATTCATAACAAGTCAAAATAAATGAAATATAAATTATTTTAATATAAAGCAAAAATAAAAACAATAATGCATGACAGCTTACAAATCAACATATATTACAGCAAGATCATAAGGACATAATAATAAATAAAGAAACTTACATTTCGCATAAGTACTTATTATATAAGTGGAGGTCACAGAAAACATCATTTCATTAATACAAGTGATATAATGAAATCTGTTATAAAATCAACTAGTGAATATGAAACAAACTGGAAAATAAAAACAGTTCAAAGTAATTATAAAACAAGTAAATTTTCTAAAAAACAGGTTGGTCAAAATTAAAATATTGAATATAAAACAAATAATGACCAGTGAAATACAAAATAATCAAAATTCTAACATAATGTTCCTTTACAGAGAAAAAATAAAATAAACTGATTACAAAATTCTCAATAAACAAAGCTGAAGTATATGGTAACAAAAGACATAATATAATAAAACAAAAATATAAGTGTAAATCAGTTTAGAGAAACTGGTAAAATTATAAAAGACTCATCACACTGTAAAACAGAACAGAAACCGGCTACTTCAGGTTCACATTTTCAAACAGATTGGAACAAATGTCCAATGAGCTTCTTTGAAACTTAAATTAAACAGAACAGAGAAAGAACAGAATTAAAAAGAGAACACAAAAATACAAGAAAAATACATTATCATGAACTTTACATGGGACATATTGGTGGCTAGGAAGATGTGGTCAATGATGGAAGAGGGTGCTTGGTAGTATACCATGTTTCATTGCTATGTATCACACCTGTCTCTGGTAGTGGAAGTGATGAAGATGGAAGCTAACAGATGAAGTTAGACATGCATTCACTTAAGAAGAAAAAAAAAGTCATCAGTCACTGGTTACTGCCAGCCCTAAAAGCCAAGAGTCAAGTATGTAACATAACGCTATGTGCAACACTCACCGGTTTTTGCAGACAAACGATATCTGTTGCTGCTACATTAGTTGCAATAATGCTGGCCTGTTCCCTTCTGTAACCAGTGCATGATCAGCTCAGCATTTCAAGAGAAAAACTATCCTGAAAACTACAAATGCCATCATTGACACGAATACAGTTATCATTTTAGCTACATGCTACAACAGATGAGCTGTCCCATCAACCAGACACAGTGATCCCCTGCAGGATGAATGCCATCAGGCAGGATACTTTTCTGCAGGTTTCTAGAATGCTGAACACTACAACATGAAGACAGTTATAATGTCACGTACTAAATGGATTGATAACATAAACTGTCACTCTAAATTCCCTGTTGGTCCTGAAGGTATAACAACCTCAGTTAATCTCCCCACAGTGAAGGTGAAGATAACTGTAATGTGATTAGTGATATAAACTGCCACTCCAACTTCCCTTCTGGTCTTGAAGGTATAATACAACCTCAGTTAATCTCCCCCTTACTCCTTGCAGTGAAGGTGAAGACAACTGCAGTGTCCTATACTAGATGGATTAGCAATATAAACAGCCACTCCAGATTCCTTCTTGGCACTGAAAGCATAAAATGACCCCAGTTGATCTCTATTTACTCCCACAGTGAAGGTGTGAATTAACCTCAACTTCGTGATATTTAGGATCATGCTTAAAGTTGTGCTGTGTAACATTTCTTATTAGCTTGTGAATAAAAAAAGTTTTGTAACTTGTTGCTCCTGATCATTTTGGCTGAAGACAAAGATCAGTACTGTAGGTACACTAACCTTTAGTCAAAATATAAGTGACCAATCTACATAGCACAGACTTAATGTGTTTCCACTAACTAGAGAAAGTAAACATATTACTATAGTTACAAAGTAAAAGGCCCATTTCATAATGTTAGTTACATGATTAACAGTGTAATTTTAATTCCAAATATTAAATATAGTACATTTGAGCTTTGGAATTTACACTTAGTACATTTCAGCCTTTAGATATTTGCAAAATGCTAGCTAAGAACATTACATCTACATCTATATGAACTTAAATAACATGATCATTATTAATACATTTTGAGCTTTAAGTATAAAAATTCCCAGTTGCTTGGTTCATGTCAAGATAAATGTTTAGAATAAATATATCAAAGGCAATTTTATTTAGGAAAATTACCTTGCCTCATTTAAAATCTAACATCATAGAAATTTGTACTTAAGTGCATAAATATATATGCTTTTAGATCTCTAAAATATTTATAATTATTTAAATGGAGATTAATTTATTGACTTATTTTCTATGTGAATATACTTCTCTACAGAATGAAAATAACTTATTTACAAAAATTACATTTTCTTGAGTAATACATTTGAGTTAACAAGTACTAAAAAAAACTTAAAAATAATACATATATCATACAGTCATTATCAGATAAGGCATCATAAAGAGACTCAAACACCAATTTCAAGTTTACATAAACCCAGTCAGTTTCAGATTACACATAAAGAAATAGAAGCTGCTACGCATAGAACAAAAAACATAAAACAAGTCATGTTTTATGACATGAAACATTTTACTCTAAAACTTCAATAACTGCAGCTCATCAGTTACACATTACACCTTACTGATGACAAACTTCAAGTAAACTTAACACATGTAAATAGTTTAACTTGTAAGTCACCCAAAAGGATTTTATATTGTGTGAAAAGTCTGGACACTCAGTTATAGTTGCCTGTTGTGCTTCAGTTTCACTTTGAACCTGACTTGATAGATGATGCAACTCTGGGCTGGGTTGAAACAATGCCTGATATAGCTGATGTGACATGGGCCTTCTTGAGGTATTTGTACATGCAGCTGTGTCTCTTCCAGCCACACTTTATAAACTCCTAAGAAATGAATGCATAGACTTACATAAATCTTAACTTACAGTCTGCAAGTGTGTCCTTCCCAGTACGTAGCTAACTAGACAGGTATTGCCGAGTCCTTCCCAACTGAATTGGGTTGGTTCATTTTTGGTGTTGCTGAGAGAAGTATCTGGCTGAGACACCCTCAGCTGGTGTGTAATTTTGATTTTGCCTGGGGTGATATGTTCTGATGATAGTGTTATCAATATCAAATCAACAAGTGGACACATAGTAAACTCCTAAAATGCTTGCTGCATCATAGGAGATAACTCTGTATCCAAAATCTGGCATTTTCTTATTGACCTGGGCTACTCTATTTCCGGTCTGTCTGACCTTATTTTCCCCAGACCAAATCCCCATTAGCAAAATAAAACATACTAACCTTCACTCACCTGATTTACATTGATCCCAGGTCGAGGCACCAAAATTATATGTAACTTACTCTGTGGTATACTTAAGTAAAAAGTTATATGCAGCTAAGTCACAACCACAATAACAGAGAAACACTAAGATCTAACTTGAATGAGTCACTGATGTCTGAAAGATAAAGACTGAATTGTTACAGTGTAGGAACCGATGAGTACTGGAGATGAATTTTAAAATGTAAAAACAAAGACAGGTTAAGTGGTGTAATATGAGGAAGAAAACAAATTTTTTTACACAACAACACAGTTAAACTTGAAATAATACTGTTTATTTGATTGACTATATTTTATCATTTAACCCAACTGTAGATAAAATAGATTTTACTGCATGAAGACCAATGGTCTGATGAACAGAACATGACTCATCCAATTACAAAGATTTAAACATACATCCAGTCATGGGTAACTTGATCTATCAATACATGACAATCATCTTTCACTAATTCCCACCATAAAATTGGGAGATAATGCAAGGCTGGTGTCCTATGGAGAAATATTGCAATCTCAAGATACAATGGTCAAAACTAAACTGATACAGACAACTAAAGTCTGGAAATATTACATAAAATTTGAATATTATAGAAATAAAATTACAGAATGGCTAGGAAAGCACGACCTCATATGACTGGAAAATGGAAAATATCAATAACTTAACAAAAAGAGAATAAATCAGAATGGTCAGTTTAATGGTCCAATATAGAAAAAATTCTGGAAAAAAATTATTAGAGAAGAAGCATTGAAGTATTTGGAAGTTAATAACTGCTTTTTAAAAATATTCTCATTATTGTTTTAAAATTATTCATCCTTGATGTGGTCAACTATTAGAAGTGATAGAAGATAGGTCAAAGTACATAGGATATGGATGAGCATTCAACTTTATTTAAATAGATCTATAAAAAATGTTTCATTGTAGGCCTCATTAGTGACAGTTAAATAATTTAAGAGTATATGGCACCGAAAAAAAATTGTATACATGGTTAGCATATTCCTTACAAAATAAAGTACAAATGCTGTGGTCAATGGTAAATTTTCTCAAAATGGTCAACTGCAATGAGTACAATGCCTCAAGGACCTGTCTAGGCCCTATACTATTTTTTTAGATGCATGGACAGATGTTGTTTGCACATGAAACTAAAGTCCATGAATTTTCAAAAAAGTAGTATTAGGCTAACAAGATCAGTTTGCCATACTAAATCTTACTGAATGGTCAGTATGTTGGCAATTAATAATGGAAAATCTTAAATGTAAAACTTTTCATTATGCTCTAACAAACAGAATTTCAAATAAAAAAATAATACTCTTTACAGAATTGAGGAAAAACAAGACAATTGTCATTTTTCCTTAATTCTGTAATTATGGGGTTTTACCAAGTACCGACAGTTTTAAGTGTCAATTATATGAATACTCTTTCTTCAGTTTGAGTTCAACTTTAGCCCACGAGAAAGATCTTGGTGTTGCTTACAATAATTTTGTTTTCAAATAGCATAGCTAAGATTTATAGTAAAATTAATTCAAGATTAAGCTTTATTTACAGCAAGCAACTTGATAATTATAAAACTACTCAGTCCTATCTTTAAATACTGCAATATATTGTTAAATTATTTATCTGTAGAAAGATAACAACAGATTGTTAATAACAGCAGTAGGTTATACCATGACTTTTCATAAACACTAGGACAGATTATTAATAACAGTAGTAGGTTATACCATGACATTTCATAAATACTAGAACAGATCATTAATAACAGCAGTAGGTTATACCATGACATTTCATAAACACTAGAACAGATTGTTAATAACAGCAGTTAATGAATGAATAATGTGACTGTATTAGGAAAACAAAATCCAAAAATGAACTGTGATATAGGTTCCTGTAATGATGATGATAATAAAGGATTACAACACAGTTACAGTAAGTTGATGTAGAAATCTTCTTTTATCTTTCTTTTGCAACAAATATGACTTTTATCCCATTATTTTTGTACTATTACATTTTATTGTATGTTTTTTAAATTCTGAAGGAATCTAATTATTAGAATTGTTGGATAATTTTGCAAAGTTTAATGTATAGGAATTGTACTGCATATTCTAATTAATCTGTCATTTTAATGTAAATTCAGTGTTTCTTTGTCATATGTCTGGTTTGTCACTTTTGTAATGAGATTTATTATTTTTTTAATGACTAATTTACCTTCACCATCTTTCAGTCATTTGAATAGTGTAAGGTCTCCAGTGATTATGAAACGTCATGGTATAAGCTACAGCTGTTATTAATAATCTGTTCTAGTGTTTATGAAACGTCATGGCATAACCTAATTTCAGTAGTGGAATCACCTGGAATGATGAGTAATAACACACAGTCCAATATCTGTTAATTCTTCATAAAAAACAATTATTTATTAAAGAAATTAATTTTACAAATACATTGTAAGTTGACTAAACAACCATTTTTAACACATATTTAATTATTATTAAAAGAAAAGAGAAATTGCATTTCAACACAGAAAGACACTAATGTGGTTTTTGAATAATCAATGGTTGTTGACCTCAATAGTGATGCCAAAAATTACACCAAGTCTCTCTTATGCCAATAGTACACAATGTTATGTATATTTCTGAAGCAAATTTAAGAAACAACACATTTTTTCACCAGCATCAGGTGGTACACAAATTCTGACATAAGATTCATATGCATTAATGAAAATAATAAAATTACACTCTTCACATTTATTACAATCAGATATTTATTAAGGTCATGAATCATTTCAGCTTTTTTTTAACCTGTGGAAAAGTTCATGTGTTACATTATGATTTAACTGTTTACAACTGAATAATGTTTAGGATTTAGATAAAACTGAGGAAAAATAGAGAACCAAAGTTTGTATCTTGGACTAACTCAACTTCAACTAAACCTTAAGGAAGCTGTGAAAGAACATCTGGACTGACAAACACAGAGTGGTATGATGAGCCCTATTAAGTAGCTTAGTACTACTAGTCATACTCATTAGAGTATAATGCTTATTAAACTTAAAACTTATGTTAAAAAAGTATGACTATGACCCAATACTGACTGTATAAGCACAACTAGTTAGGTTATTATGGCTATATGAGTGACTATGGTGTGACTCAGATAGTCACATTCTACTACTACAACTAGTATTACTACTACTAGTAGTATTCAAAAATTTGGGCTCTAGTCAATATCTACTTTTAAAATTAAGGTTTTATTGTTTTATTTTTCACTTATCTGAAGTTATCAACCAGGAAAGTGAATGGAATTGGAAGAAGATGCTATGATTCTGAGTCACTCTGCATGAGTCAGAGTATGAATTTTGGGCTAAGTCGTGCTCATTACATTCATATGTCATGAATCATACTTCAAAATAATAATAGTATTAGTATTACTAGTAGTACTGGCAGTAGTAAACTACATTATCACTTACGCCGTCTTACTACAGACTCTAGTTCTAAACATGCTAGATTCCTATTTATTATGAATCACGATGAGTGAATTTACGAAATTATGAGCTTATGAGTATGAGTGTAAATCATCCTGAATAATAAATTAGTAATTTATGATTCAGTGATGACTGATTCTGATATACGCCTAAATAATATTAATAGTAAATATTTCTAATTTACGAGTAAGAATTAAAAACTGTTATTCTTCCAAAATATTACATACCGTTTTTTATTACTTATGATGATACTTAAGTACAGAATCTTCAGCACGAATAAACGTTTTAACTTTAATATCACCAAACATACGTTATGTTCAACGAACAATATTCTGATACAACTCAGCTTAATTATTAGAAGCAATAAAACCTCGAGTAATTGCATAGACTAGGTAGCGCAACGAACTGACTTTGCCTACCATCTTATATGAAGCCGTTCATAAATATTTAATAAAGATTTTTTTACCTAATTATTGTTTTAATTTTTCAATAAAAAAATCCACAGCGAGTTCTTACTCCTTCGTTAGCTTATCATTCTTCTGAACAAATGGCAACAAAGACCAATAACGTACATATTAAGGAAAAATCGTTAATAAAGGCTATATTAGAATGTTATATTACTTTGCATGATATTTTATGACCAACGCAATGAAAATGGCACAAGTATAACAATAGAAGAAAATAGGAGAAAGAAGAAAATAAAACTATGGAGTCTGAATTTAATGGACAGTGAATAATCTTTCTCCACCAGAAGAAGTTCGTTTCCCAATGGATTACCCTGATCATTGTATGTAACCAGAGCTAATATTCTACAGAGGTCAAACTTAACTTTCAACCTATAACATCGAATTATTTGTATACGTATGTGAAAGAGAGAGAGTAAGTGAAGGAACACAAAAACTAAAGATAATATGACCTTGGTAAAATCATAGCGAATTCCGGCCCAAATTGCTGTTGGTAATCTTTCCATTCCATCTTAGCATCACCAGTTAGTAATAGGCCAATTAGAGCTTTAAAGTACTCGCTTAAAGTGGTGAAGTTGATTTTTTAGTGACAACTATGGTCTACAAACATGAATAAACTTTGAATACCGTAGGGGTTAAATTGTGTAATCACATAATTTCACTGAGTACTGACGGTTTCCAATATTAATTGCATACAACCATATTATATTGATATTTTCCAAAATAACATAACATAATATAACGTTTTGGGACAACATGGGACCTATTGGTCCATCTCGTATGTTCCATCCTCTAAACTAATTTAAAATGATCAAAAAATAAATACAAAAAAATCTTAAAGCCAGCTCTTTTCATTCATATACTTATAAAGCTTTTTCTTAAAGTCACTTAAATTTACTGCCTCTGAAGGCAACCCATTCCAAAGGCTAACCATCCTGTTAAAAAAGTGAAACTGTCTTAGCTGAAGATGACTCCTATCTTGCCAAACTTATATTCGTGGCCCCTAGTCCTACTATTCTCATTGTTAAATAATAAAAGAAAAAAGATGATGCATCAACACTATCAATTCCCTTTACAATCTTAAATACCTCAGTCAGATCCTCTAACTCTTTTTTTCCCAAGACTTCATTTTGTAACATGAAACTACATTTGCTTATCCTTTAATATAAAATTTGTCTGTTCTGAAAGTGGCTGTCCATGAAAAATTTTCTTTTTTCCATTAACCTGATATCTGTCTCTTTTCATTCTTTGTCCATTGGGAATTTTGCAGTCTTGCTTGAATTATTTATTGGTATTTAAGTCTATTCTTGCGTGGAACACGTTTACGAACATTTCCTCTTTCCTTGACGGCTGTTGATATTGAAGTATGGGAAAATACTATTGTTACGTCTCTGTTCGTTTGTTAATTTTCCGCAGAACTTCAGCGATACAAGTCCTTTCTTAAATAAAACTAGTTTATTCTTTCTCAATACAACTTTGCAATACACTTAATTTCCACAATCACTTTCACTTAAACACACGCTATAATTCACAACAATTCACGCACGTTACTTATGGTCACTACCACTCGCTTGACTCAATTATCTGTCTCTATCTTCAATCTATCTGCAATTATCTCTCCGCTTTATTTGCCGGGCTTATATACTAAAATAGAGGGCGCCTAGAAAAGATTAGAGTTGCCAGGAAAACTCAAGATCCTTCGAGAATCCCATTATGTGTTACTGGGCCAGGACGGGATCGATCGTCAGTTCGCTAGCTATCGACCATGTTACATGTCAGTATGCAGCCTGTCTCATACCCTACGCCGCCGTTAATCATCGACGGACTACCACTCGACTTCTCGCCGCGGGACACGGCTAACTTCATCCGCCACTAGAAGCCTCAAGCCCGAGTATTCCCTGAACGCACATGACGTCTACGAATGGGAGGTATACTCCTCCAACCCAAGTCACTCGCAGACTTTCGCCACCTTTTGTCTTCAAACCCTTCCGTCACTTGCCAATCCCCCAAAACCAATACCAGTCTCCACACAATTTGTCTCAGGAACGTTCATTTATCCTTCACGCCAGACGAAATACATCAAGCCCTTGAAGTTACAACCAACTCTACGATTCACGCAGTCCACCGATCCAGTCAAAGAAAACAGGTTCACCCTCCACGTTCATGAAAGTTGTCACATCTTCCAAAACTACAGCAGATTTCATACTCACCCACAGCTGCTACCTTGATTACCATCACTTTAAGGCAGAAAAACCTTACCGTAAGCCTACCCCACCCATACCTTTCCTAACCTACCCCCCAAGCCCATGCTTTTCAACACCCAAAAGAAATCCACGGCCAACCAGTACTCTACCGCCCATCCTATTACAATAGGCCAAGCCACTCAAACCTCACCCACTCCTGAATCACAAGACATGTCAACCCAAACCACCACTACTAGAAGGAAAAAAGGCACCCAGACCCAGCCACAAGTCTTTACAGTTACCAACGACGCCTATCAACAAACCAACAACCCGCCTCCCAGCCCCAAGCCACTTTCTACTTCATCGGCGTAGTAATTGACACCTCCCCCGATCTTTACCTACCTGACGAATCTTTCTGTGCCTTCCGCCTACTCACCAACAACACCGAGGACTCCACGCCTTTACCACTTGCCTGGAACCGGAACCTATTCAATAAGAAAACCAAGATGAACACCAGGAGACTCCACAACTCATTCAAAAGCTAATCAACCCCCAACACCAGACTTCACTTTGCCTTTCCCACTAACTTCTTCTCGCTAACCAGGCACTGGTAACGAATCGGTCGTTACCAGTGAAAGTGGGTTTTCTCGGGGTACTCCTGTTTCCCCCACATTAAATTCTCGGTATAGGATTTTTTAGATCCCCGCCGCCCTGATGGACCTTCAGTCCGATCACGGCCGTTTAGTTTAGCTTAGTCTACTTTGCTTTTCACTTTTTATTTTTTTTACAGTTACTCTCACGTTTACCTTT
Source organism: Limulus polyphemus (assembly GCF_000517525.1). Classification (NCBI taxonomy): domain Eukaryota; kingdom Metazoa; phylum Arthropoda; class Merostomata; order Xiphosura; family Limulidae; genus Limulus; species Limulus polyphemus. The sequence goes on along the minus strand of NW_013666994.1, from coordinate 43,692 downwards.
TTAAACTTACATACCTTGTCTGCATTAATTTCCTATTTTCTCAGGTTAAGCCCATATTCCTAGACCACACGCGGGGTGAAGGAGGATTGTTTAATCTTCGAGCACCCTTGATTAATAATTATTTTTAAATCAAAATAACTGCCAAGAACGACAACATGACGTGTTACTAGTATCATGTGACTTCCGCTGTCGTAACACTATGTTTATTACTACATGAAAGTCGTGGCTTGTATCTCAAGCACGAGTACAATATCTGACTACTTCCAAGGCTATATTTATGTATGTAATGCATTAGTAAACTAAATTTCACTGTGTAAAGTGGCAAATTTACCTGCTAATAGTAAATGACTTGTTCTTATATTTATAATATTAACCCTTTCGCTATGAATAGGTGAAAGTGCGTATGTCAAGACCTTTTGCAATTACATTAAAAATTTAATTTAACTACTTTATTATTAATATATAGCAATAAAGTTTGCATTAAACATAATTTATAGATCAAATTTTAATAACATAAAAGTTTCAGTTTTGTATTTTTAAAGGTATATATATATATAAATGCTAAACTTAACTTTCTGTATATTGCATGACACTCCTCCAATCAAACTATTTATTTCAACATTTTCTACCCTCTAAGGCATTGTAACTTTCCGTGGAATTTCGAACTTACATTATACATATCCTCGTGCTAAACTATCAATTTCTAGCCTCAACCGCACCCATATTCCCTCCCCCGCCACGACCCCTCCTCTCTCAACCAACAACTGCCGCCAACCAAGAAATCCAAACCATTAATTTAGAACAAACAACTTCAAGGAACCAACAGATCCAGGTATCACTGATCACCATTCCGGGCAAGTCAACACAAACATAGAAGAAAAAACGCAACTCAAATCCTGCCGCCACCATCGACAAATCTCAACAAACCAGCTACTGCCGCACCCTCTTCGTCAAACTCACATAACCCTTATACATAAACACTGGTTCTTCTACTCCGCAGTACCACCAAACAGACGAGTCTCACCTACAGTCCTTCCTCTTTAATCGCCCACCTGCCAGAGATCCAGAAGATTCGACCCCGATCAGACCCCTTCCCAACATGAATAAATTTCTATGCAACATCCGCCGACTGAGAGGTTCCACGTTACACTAAGTAACCTACAGTCTCGCCTATCACTCTGCCTACGTACATCTCATCTCTTCACGTTAACCGGGCACTGGATTGACGCTTTACCAGTGAAAGTGGGTTTTCTCGGGGTACTCCCGTTTTCCCCACAGCAAATTCTTGGCAGATGATTTATAAATCCCCTCCCTGAAGAACAATATGTCCGAGACCGTCACATTATAATGCCCCCACCGCTGAAAGGGCGAGCATGTTTGGTATGACGGGTATTCGAACCTGCGACCCTCAGATTGCGAGTCGAACGCCCTGACCATCTGGCCAATAATTTGGACATCTGAGCGTCGTTTTGATTAAATCTCTCTGTTGGTGCTCTGCTTCACCAGGTATGGGAATAATCTTAAGTCATTTCTATGTTAGTTAGGAAGCTAGATAAACTATATAAGTTTAGGACATTCTATTTTATATGTGAGGAAATATTTCCTATTCTAAGGTGAATAAAAAAATTTTGAGAACACATTACTATAAGTAATTGTAATTTTCTGTTATAACCTGCAGCCGTTCTAGAAAGAAAAAGGGGTAATTTAGATTTATTTTATAATTTTTGTGGTGGTTACAATTTCGGTAAAAATGGCTGAGCCTGTATAGGTAGAATTAATAAAACAGTTGTCTTTAACATAATTTTACCAAAAATATTGAAACTAAATAAGTTTGAATATGCTTGACTCAATTGTTCGTATTAAGACCACGGAAAATGCTGTAAAATAGTTTATTGTTTCAAAGTCTGTGTTGAACTGTTTTACTTCAGATATTTATTCAGAACAAAACTGAAACCCAGACGATGCAGAACATGAATTATTATCATTGTTGGCCTAATTGTATGTGATATTTTGTGAAATAAAATATACATGTAATATAAAAATTATGATATTTCTATGCAAACTATTTTCATTAAAAAATGTGCATTTCCTAAAGTTGTTGTATGCACTTGTGTGTATGTGTAATTTGTTTATGATAAATATCAAAATACCGATTAACATTGTTTCGAAATTATTCATATGTACACCTCACATTTCTCTAATGCATAAGAATTGTGTTATTTCAAAGATTTATCAGCATTTATACCTAAAATCACCAAGCACAACCCTAAAAAATGAAGCATTTAGTAGGATAATAAATGGAAATTTAAAATATGTATGGTATGCAAAACCTATATTTTCAACGTTGGCTATTGATCGAACCAGCGAATTTCTTCTGAAACACTCCTGCATCCGTTTCAGGTTGTTAAATCACAAATATGTTATTGTTCTTATATATGTGCCTTTTTATAGGCTAAACCCCACCATTCAAACAATTCTATATCCGCGACTGTCTGTAATGAAATTTTAAAATTGAATTGTCTAATTTATGTTCTATAAAAAAACTTATCAGGTTTGTTGTCGTTAATAATTATTGCCATTTCCTGAAATACTGTTAATCTGATGATAGCTGGGTAGATTTAAAGCCTGTATGGCGATTTTATTTACTTGTTGTATTATGAACTAATGTGAGTAGGTCGGCCCACTCCAGGCCTCGTAGGCTCTTAATCCGGCCCTGCTTATTCTCAATGTTTTTTTTTATTATGTTTGAATAGTTTTTGATCATTCAGATTGAAATATTTCAAAAATACAGAGATTTCTGAATATTTTCTTAACATTATTCCAGTATAAGACGCAGTTACAATGCTCGAAAATGCAAAGTGTGCAATTAGTTTAGAATAAGAATTAAAACTCTCATGGTATAGTTGAATAGTTACTCTCCTTTGTGCTAAACTTGTATAAAAGATCAGATATTGATGATAATGAATTTCTACAGTCAAGAAAATTATGTGGCGGAAATATTTTTTTGCATCACCCGATTTTTTCACACTTTTCTTCGGAATCATCGTCTGTTTTGAGGCCCTAATGCATGTAAGTGCAATACGATCTAATTATTATATTATGAGCTTTGTAAGCTGTCTAGATATTGAATCAGTCATTTTCCGGCTATAAATAGAGGTTCTTACTGAGGAACAGTTTAAAAGCCTATCTGCTGCAACGCGTGTGTGATGCTACCAAGGGCAAAAGTTGCAAGTTCAGTCCAAAGAAAAATTGAGTGATTGATTCTTTGAGCAAAGAGGGATAAGGCAGATTGCTAGAAGAATTAAGTGTAACTAGTGTACTATGAACTGCCGGGTGCAGAGATATAGAGAGACTAGCTGTGTGGAGCGAAGGGGTAGGAAGAAAGCTTCCACAGCAGTTGATGATCGTGTTCTGATATGTATGAGCCTGCAGAATCTTCGACTGTCGTTCACAGGTCTCAAAAGAAATTGGCAAGAAACTTCACGGGTCACTGTCACCTCATGCACTGTCCAGTCTTGCCTGTATTCAGCTGGTCTCGCAGCAAAGGGATTAAGAAAGAAACCTCTTCTCATCAACAAAATAAGGATAATGAAGTTTAACTGGACGAAAGAGCATGCTGGCTAAACTGGAGTAATGTGATATTCTCAGGTGAATCAAAGTTCAACCTGCAGGGGTCCATTGGGAAGCAATTTGTATGACGTCAATGTGGAGAAGAGTTTCATCCAGCATGTTTGAATGCAACTGCATGGTCAGGTGATATTGAGATGCATCTCTGGCTAGGGTGTAGGATGCCTGCATTTCGTGAAAGGCACTCTCAATGCCGACAAGTACATTGAGATCCTCGAGGGCCAGTTAAAGCCAACAATTCAAGATCACTTTATTGGAGCTTACCAATGCACATTCCAGAATTACTTTTCTCCATGCCACAGTGTTAAAAAGGTTGGTACTATTCATGCATTCTATGCTGTAGACATCAAATAAAGAGGAAATTTCACTCTATGTGTATCGAAAACACATAATAAGTTTTATTTCATTGCTTCAAGTGAAGGGCTATCTTCGAAGGGAGAATATCAAGACACTATGTTGGCCAGGTAACAGCCCATATCTCAGCCCTATCGAAAACTGCTGGAAGATTAGGGGCATTAAAGTGCAAGAGAAGAAACCGAAAAGTACATTAGAACTGCATGAATCCCTAATCCACATATGGCGTCACGAACTCGCCCCTGCCTGGTGATGTCAAGCAGTTATTAAGGCCAGAGGGGGCACAACCAAATATTAAACAAGAAACAGACTCTGTAACAATTTTGTGTCCGTTAAATTAGTGGCATTATCTTTAGATCTATGTTTTCTTATTCAGAGAACATTCTCGCATTTGTTGATCATCTGCTGTAATGTATTTGTTTGATTTGATTTGTTAATAAATATGCATGAGAATGACTGAAATATGAGTCAGTTTATACCACAAAATGCCATAACCGTTTACACTAGTTCTGACCCTTGTACAATGCACAATCTCTTAATAAATTACGGAAGTTAAGAAAAGTGTGGAAAAATTGGGTGATGATATAATATTTTCACCACTATAATTATTAAGAAAATCATCAATGCATATGCACAGAAAAGTAAACAAAGCTGAATTTAAGTTTTCTTTTCACAAACAAACATTCATAAATGATATATATATATATAAATTATGCAACCAATACTATAATTAGAACTAATAATGTACCAAGAATAATGTTTTTCACCACTGCAAGTTATCCTACATACAGCTTCTGATTTCTATTTGGGTATCTATCTCTGCCTCCCCCATATATTTAATACTGAACCCGAGGCTTTGTTTTAAATAACAATAAATTGTAGTGGAAGAAAAGTGATGTGGTTCAAGAATAGCTGTGATGACTTTGGAGAGCACATCTGAAAATATAGATTAAGAACAAGACCAAATGATGCTTGTGTCGACAGAGCTGCCTGCGAGTGGTGAGAGCACATCTAAGAATATAGGTTAAGAACAAGACCTAAAGATGATTGTGTCGACAGAGCTGTGTGCAGTTTGGTAGGGATCATTATTTACAAACAGATTAAGCTTGAGTACACATAAACCTGTAGACATGACACTTGACCTTCAATTTCACTTTTTTTTCTCATGTTCTGCTCCTAATAAAAAAATTAGGGCAGAGTATTTTTGTAACTAGGCCATTACAGCTCTAACACAAACTTTTGGCCAAATTATTTTCTGAGCAGTCAGAGTTCTTTTGACTCTACACTTTTCTTACTTTGGCTGTGCATGGGACCAGACTTATTAATTAACCATGTTATTGTGTAGGAAAAATAGTTGTGCCTTCTCTTGTGACGTCCCGAAATAGACTAACTTAAGGTTTTCCCAGCCTTTTGTTCGAGTGATATTGGTTCAAGGTTGTTTGGACGAGGTGCGTGTTATGAGCAGCCTGTCTTTATTTATATTGTCATATTTGGTAATTAAAGCCAGGCTTTCTCCTATCACGGAGACTTTGACGAATTTGTGCCTTTATTCAGATTAGATTTTGTAAAACTTTTAGATTTACATTCAGATTTTGTAAAACCTTTGTTAGAGGTCCTGCTAACTGTAAGTCTTATTTTATTTGAATAGTGTTATTTACTTTTACGTATACCATGCAGAGGGACTCTTGCTGAGCTGGCGAGAAAGGCCTTGTTTCATTTCTTTCTCATACCAGTTCCACACTCATTACAAACATTTGCATTTTTTCGTGTGCCCCACTTGATAGTGTTTTTAAATAAAGATTGCTGTTGTGTACATTTTGTGTATTGATTCATTCTTTACAAGAAACACAGTCGGGGTTCAAAGAGGAACAAACAAACGTAATATTTGTCAGATCTCCTGTTAAGTAGATTCTACCCGTTTACTCTGAGAGAATTACCACACATATGGAGTACTAGAATGTAGTTATTACACAGGACCTGGCATGGCCAGGTGGTTAGGGCACTCGACTCGCAATCTGTGGGTCACGGGTTCGAATCCAAGTCCCACCAAACATGCTCGCCCTTTCAGCCGTGGGGGCGTTATAGTGTGACGGTTAATCCCACTATTCGTTGGTAAAAAAAGTAGCTGGCTGCCTTACCTCTAATTTTACACTGCTAAATTAGGGACGGCTAGCGCAGATAGCCTTCGTGTAGCTTAGCGCGAAATTCAAAAACAAACAAACAAGTTACGACACATATAGAGTAGTAGGATGTGGTTACGACCCATATAGAGTACTAGGATGTAGCTGCCATACATATATAGAGTACTAGGATGTAGTTACCACACATATAGAGTACTAGGATGTAGCTACTTAACATATAGAGTACTAGGATGTAGCTACTTAGCATATAGAGTACTAGGATGTAGTTACCATACATATAGAGTACTAGGATGTAGCTACTTAACATATAGAGTACTAGGATGTAGCTACTTAGCATATAGAGTACTAGGATGTAGTTACCATACATACAGAGTACTAGGATGTAGCTACCTCACATACAGAGTATTAGGATGTAGCTACCTAACATATAGAGTATTAGGATGCAGTTACGACACATATGGAGTACTAGGATGTAATTACCACACATATGGAGTACTCGGATGTAGCTACCTCACATATAGAGTACTAGAATGTAGCTACCTAACATATAGAGTACTAGAATGTAGTTACCTAACATACAGAGTACGAGGATGTAGTTACGACACATATGGAGTACTAGGATGTAGCTGCCATACATATAGAGTACAAGGATGTAGCTACTTAACATATAGAGTACTAGGATGAAGTTACGACACATATAGAGTACTAGGATGAAGTTACGACACATATAGAGTACTAGGATGAAGTTACGACACACATATAGAGTACTAGGATGTAGCTGCCATACATATAGAGTACTAGGATGTAGTTACGACACATATAGAGTACTAGGATGAAGTTACGACACATATAGAGTACTAGGATGTAGCTACTTAAGAGGTAGCTACATCCTAGTACTCTGTATTTGAGGTAGCTACATCCTAGTACTCTATATGTGAGGTAGCTACATCCTAATACTCTATATGTGTGTCGTAACTTCATCCTAGTGCTCTATATGTGTCGTAACTTCATCCTAGTACTCTATATGTATATGTGAGGTAGCTACATCCTAGTACTCTATATGTGAGGTAGCTACATCCTAGTACTCTATATGTGTCGTAACTCATCCTAGTACTCTATATGTCAGTACTAGGATGTAGTTACGACACATATAGAGTACTAGGATGTAATTACCACACATATGGAGTACTAGGATGTAGTTACCACACATATGGAGTACTAGGATGTAGCTACCTAACATATAGACTACTAGAATGTAGCTACCTAACATATAGAGTACTAGTATGTAGTTACGACAAATATAGAGCACTAGGATGAAGTTACGACACACATATAGAGTATTAGGATGTAGCTACCACACATATAGAGTACTAGAATGTAGCTACCTCACATACAGAGTACTAGGATGTAGCTACCTCACATATAGAGTACTAGGATGAAGTTACGACACATATAGAGTACTAGGATGTAGCTACCTCACATACAGAGTACTAGGATGCAGTTACGACACATATAGAGTACTAGGATGTAGCTACCTCACATATAGAGTACTAGGATGTAGCTACCTCACATATAGAGTACTAGGATGTAGCTACCTCACATACAGAGTACTAGGATGTAGCTACCTCACATATAGAGTACTAGGATGTAATTACCACACATATGGAGTACTAGGATGTAGTTACCACACATATGGAGTACTAGGATGTAGCTACCTAACATATAGAGTACTAGAATGTAGCTACCTAACATATAGAGTACTAGGATGTAGTTACGACACATATAGAGTACTAGGATGTAGTTACCACACACACAGAGTACTAGAATGTAGCTACTTCACATATAGAGTACTAGAATGTAGCTACCTCACATACAGAGTACTAGGATGCAGTTACGACACATACAGAGTATTAGGATGAAGTTACGACACATATAGAGTACTAGGATGTAACTTCGTTGTTAGTTGTGCAATGAAATTCAGTTGAATTAAAACAAATTTATGAGGATAGCCAAACTTGGAAGTTGTACTAAAGTTAATTGATAAAAATGTAAGACTTAGATAAACAAGTTCTAGAATCTCTATATAGAGATATAAACACTGAAACAAGCACCATGACAGTGGAGAGAGAGAAAAAGAAATGCATGTTTACTGAGAGAAATACCAGCATTAAATGGTTTCCAACACAAGAGTTTACAATGTTTGTTTGTAATTAAGCACAAAGCTACACAATGGGCAATCTGTGCTCTGCCCACTGTGCCACTGGGGGGGGGGGGGCAGTTTACAATGAGTTAACACAACAGATATTATTAGAGGGACCAATCATTACCTAAGTGACGTCATGAAGCAATGATCAGAGATTAGGAATTACTCTAAGGATTGTTTAGCCCTATAAGCCAAGGATGTTGAATGAATATCAGAAACAGATTAGGAAACCTATACTGAAAGCTTGAGCACTTAAAGTTAGTTACAAGAATTAACCAATAACCTAAATTATTTACCTTCACAAGTAACAAAATGATGTAAAAACAACACTGATTTTCATTCATGTAAACATAACAAATAATTTCCTAACTATGCCTAACTTAACTTACCAAGTGTTAAGTTATGCCACTGGATTCTGAAGAGAGTTATCTGGAAATTTATCAAAAGGCGTGTGAACAATATAACAGTCATAACTTTAATGATGTAACAGATACGTATCATCTCGCGTATTTACTCTGACTAGATCATTAAGCCTGCTCATGGAAGGTTTTCGGATCTCGGGGATGTGTTTCTCTTCGTTCAGTTAGTTTGCATGAGGAAAAGACAAGACTTTAAATCCAAAACAAATATTTAATGCCAAAAATACAAGGTACATTATAAAATAATACAATGCAATAGAATACAACAATAAGGGCAAGTAATCATGTGTTATACTGTTGAACTGACAAGAGCTAAATGAAGCCTATTAAAATAACAGCTCTTGTCAGGCCATGTGCTCCCCCCTGTAAATTAAACTAAATACCAAATAAACGTACCATAAATGACAACAAGCCCAAGTTAAATAAAATCGATATAAACGAAGTATGCTAAAATTCTAACACGTGATATTACAAATATTGTTTGTTTATTTTGTACCTCTAGATTACTGATGATGGAAATTTGATGATCCCGAAATGCTTCCTATTATCACGTTCCTGTTTTGTTTTATCATTAAGTTACGTTTTCCGAAAAATGAGTCGATTAAAAGATGCTTAACCTTAAACTGAAATTACTATCAATATTGAACTTCCACAAAAACCTGCTCTGTGTCTGCTTAATAAATTAAAAGGTTAAAAACATACATAAAACTTACAAAATCTACCCCCCCTTAAATATAACAAACTGTGAATTAGTACAGGGAAGGATACAATCTACACTCGGCACTACAGGCAGCTAGTGGCTCGTGTACTGACAAAGGGTGTGGCCGTTAGAAGTCATTATCTGATAAGTCAACAAGTATAACTCAGTTTTCTCTCCTGCCTACATACAGAATTGTTATTCCTTTAAGAAAATCAGGTAATTGCTTACACACTTCACAGTTCTTTCATAGAAAAAGTGAGAGTTGAGTAACTTATTTAAGCGCCTCACCGCGTCTAAAAAGGGAAACTGTGAAAAATGCCATAATATAAAAGTTTTTATTTAACTAAAAGGGTGAAAAACACACAGTATACGGCTTCGGAACCACACTAGAGGTATAAAATATCTTCTATCGATGTGTGAAAATGACTTATGAACAGTTTTTTTGTACAGCTATGGATATATCATTAAAGACTTAGAATGTTTTATGGTTTTCCGAATGTAAGTAATATTAGTAGCTTTATACTGGAGTCATTATAATTATAATAATAAACATATACATCTTACCAAGTGTATATGCAAACTGTATTAACCGTAACTGCATTGAAATATTTGCTATAATTATATAATCTTGAATACTAAAGATACATCTGACTCATATATGGTTAGGTATTTCGTTTATTCAATATCATATTTAAAGGAGTAAAAACAAAAATCTTACCTATGGTATAGCAATTCTACATGTGTTGTGATAACAGTTTTGAATGGAATAAGAAAGGAGAAGGGAGTAAAACAAGTTGAATATAAAGTTAGTTTGAGTATGTACAAAGCTGCGCCAATTGATAGAATATAGCTAGTTAACTAACTCTTATTAGACCGAACAGTTGGATTTGAACGTCACTTATAATGCGTCTACTGTCCTAAAGTGCAGAGTGCTTTTTTTTTGTCAGACACAGGACGTGAACCACGGAAACACAGATCCACAGTGCAACACCCTAATCACCGATATTCTGTTAGGTACGGGAAGCGAATCAAGGAAACACAGATTCACAATCCAACACACTAATCACCGAGCCACCGATATTCTGTCAGGTACAGGACGCGAACCACGAAAACACAGAT
>NW_013666994.1:13362-32155 GCF_000517525.1 Limulus polyphemus | reverse complement strand
CGGGCCGTGAACCACGGAAACACAGTCCAACATTCTAATCCCCGAGCCACCGATATTCTGTCAGATACGGGACGTGAACCACGGAAACACAGTCCAACATTCTAATCCCCGAGCCACCGATATTCTGTCAGATACGGGACGTGAACCACGGAAACACAGTCCAACATTCTAATCCCCGAGCCACCGGTCCCGTATCTGACAGAATATTTTCCGTGGTTCGCGGCTCGGGGATTAGAATGTTGGACTGTGACTTGCTAGATGGAAGTAACATCTGATTATGAACTCTCTGTTGATAATGTTCGGAGCTCACATACCTGGACTTGTAATTATAAGCATTACTCACAGCTACTGCCATTAGGGACATATGTCATATTACTCAATACAGTGGAAAGTTATAGAAAATGTTCAAATTACTCACATATCCTACTTGTGTGAGAGAGTATCAAAATCGTTTCACTTTAACTCTTTGTAACTGCTAGTCTCTTTAATTGAGTTTAAAAGAGTAGTGAGTGTGCACAGTATGTAAGAAATGTCCTAGTCACAAAACTGCCGCTCAGAGTAAACAACACACGCAACAGACAGTTGTAGCTGAGCCAACTAGTTTGCCAAAGAGGATCAATTCTCCAGACAATCTTTCATTTCTTCCTACCTTTTGCATAAATATGTTTCCAGTCTAAGTTATCTTACAGGTCTGTGTTTTGAGAATATTTACTTTCTCTGAATTTAATATTTTATACAGTCATGTATAAAAGTGTAGTATAATTGTTGTTATCTGCAGTCTGTTAACTGTGGGGAATCGAGCCCCGGCTTTTTTAGTTACATTAATGAAAACTTGCCGTTTATCCACCGGGGCACAAGAACTTACTACTACAATAATGATATTTAAATTGAACATTCTTAAAGAAGGGGGACTTGTGCTTTGAGAAAAGTAACAAAGGTTCTTTCTTATTGTGAATTATAGACATTTTATTTATAGTCTGGTGGTTTCTTCAATTTCACTATAAAGGTTTCTCAAGTTAGAATGACTTGCGAGTCACGAATCAGTATTGTACTTAAATACCAGTTATATTTGTTTTGATTTAGAGAGACAGTAACTTAATCCTCACCTCCGTAAATAACATATTTGACTTCAATGATTAAAAACAATATAATTAAAATACTAAACTACATAATGATTAAAATTAAAAATAAATAGAATTAGCTGCAATATTTATTGGTCTGTGTTGAGCATTAAAATCTAAATTTAAGACTATAACCTTATATAAACCTACTGTACTACATTAAAACAGTTTCAAAATTGCCTTGATTTGTCAATAAAGTGACTTAACTCACAGATTTTAACATTTTTAAATTTAACATCTCTCAAAAAATACTACTGAACAAGAAATATTTCATTAGAGCTATGCATACAAGACAAACATCTCATTTAATATATGTGATAAGGGAAGCTTACCCTAGTATTGGATAGATATTTAACACATTACCAATTGTAATTCAAGCTTTAACATTTCAAGTAAAAGAATGCAAGGGAAATAATTATAATTCTTAACACGTCATTTAGCATGTGTGGATTTAACAGCATATCAAACCATAAGGTAAGTTTAAAGTTTGTATATTACTACAGTTAACTCTACATTGACAGTGTTATCTAATGGAAGGACCAATCAAAGCTATGTTTCATATTGGTATATTACTACAGTTAACTGTACATTGACAGAGTTATCTAATGGAAGGACCAATTAAGCTATGTTTCATATTGGTATATTACTACAGTTAACTACATCGTACAGAGTTATCTAATGGAAGGACCAATCAAAGCTATGTTTCATATTGGTATATTACTACAGTTAACTCTACATTGACAGAGTTATCTAATGGAAGGACCAATAAAGCTATGTTTCATATTGGTATATTACTACAGTTAACTCTACATTGACAGAGTTATCTAATGGAAGGACCAATCAAAGATATGTTTCAAGTCGGTATATTACCTTGAAACATAGCTTTGATTGGTCCTTCCATTAGATAAAACTGTATGATGTAGAGTTAACTATAGTACTATACCGACTTGAAACATAGCTTTGATTGGTCCTTCCATTAGATAACACTATATGATGTAGAGTTAACTGTATTGGTATATTATTACAGTTAACTCTACATCATAGAGTGCTACCTAATGGAAAGTCCAAAAACCCATTCACAGAGTTCCAAAAGACAACTGAATGATTACATGAGTGGATCTTATTTTGGGGTAAAGAGAAACCTTATAAACTTTATTTCATTACATGTTTTAACTTATTTTATCCAGAACTTTAATGTGACAACAATATAAAGGAATCATTTATTTTCGGAAGGAAATGTTTATCAGTGGGCAAGATTCAAGTACAAAATACCACAAAATGATCTGTTTTTCAGTGATGATAAAGTAGATTTTTAAATGTATACAGTTTGATGAGGATACTGATATTACTGAGTTGGTCTGACTGAGGGCTTGCGGTTTTAAGCCTGATACTGCAAAAACGTTCTCCGCATTTGTAGGTCTTGAGGGCATTATAAGAATACGGTCAAATCTCATTATTCGATCAGACGAAAGTAGCACAAGAGTTGGGAACCGCTGACTACCTGCCTTTTCTCTCACCTATTAGTTGAAATGTATGGATGATTAACACAGACAACCTTTTTTTATATCTTTGCGCAAATATTTTGTAAGAAAGCCTAACTGATAATAAACAAAAAGAAATTGGGAAGTTTGGTAAAAAATCATTAAACAATACATATATTATACCAATAATTTATAAGAAATCTGTTATATAAGCATCTTAATTAACGGGAAAAATAATACACAATTCAATCAATATTTAATACATTTTAAACCACATTTCTACCAAACGTTATGCTACATATTATAGTAAATTGACGCACACATATATATGTATAAAACACAAGTAATTTTATAAACAGTCCCTGATGTATCATCCAATTAAAGAGCTTATTTGCATTAAAATCACTTACACCGTCACAAAAAAGTCATCTATATGGTAAGGATGTATAAACGAAAAGCTGTCTATATGGTAAGGATGTGTAAACAGAAAGTTGTCTATACGGTAAGGATGTATAAACAGAAAGTCGTCTATATGGTAAGGATGTATAAACTCATTGATTAAAACACGGTGACTAAACACTTTAACTGGCAGTTTATGAATCATTGATGTTTTTGAGTACATACAATGAGTGCTAATGATGATGTCACTATATCTATGAACTTATGTTTCTTACATTGAATAAAACATTTTTTATAAATTTGTACAATAGTAAAACATTTGAGACATTACACAAAGAGTTCTGAAAAAGAAAAACAATTTTTATAGCTGTCTCATTAGAATCGCAAAGTAAAACCTGAAGCACAAGATAGTCGACTTCAAATTCAGAGCCTGATTTCAAAACGGTGAGAAGTGGACAAAAACAAATTCATTAATTTTGTTTTAAAACAAAATGTAGCTGTTAAATGTAGCTACGTGAATGTAAAGCTAGTAGAACTCCGAACAATAATATATAATTATGGAATCGTCGCTTTTAAGTCATTCGTTAAAATTTAATTCTTAATTTTCCAATGTTTGCTTAGAACTAATAGATTATCCTATAATTTAAACATTTCACTGATAAAAACCTGTTCTATTTTCAGGTATTTCTGAAGGAACTGATTTGAAGTTTATATTCTAATTTTTGTTCAATTAAAAAAGGAGTAAGCTCATACAATGTATATTTACTATTAATGCTGTATTAATTACAAATCTACATCATAAATACTTAAAGAAAGTCATTTAAAAAGAACAAAAATTTACATTCGAGCTGGCATATATTTTAGGCCAAACAAAGAACTAACAGTCTGAATCTTAATGAATGTTTATTTACAGGAGATACCACAATGTGCTTACTCTTTTTTTGAGACTAATTAACTGTTGATAAAATTACACTAGTTTATCGTTTTTTAAGGGAATTTTAACACGGGTTGCATATATTGAAACTCTAGAATCTAAAATATTATAATTTTCACAATTTATTGTGGATAATAAAAACGTTAGGTTTTGCAGAAAACTAGACTGCGTAGACGGTTTTATAGATGCAATTAAAGCAATTATTACTTCTTGTTGGCTAACACAACGTAAAAGAATGACCCACATAGAAATAAAGTTTAAAATTATCCCTTCCTTCTCCCCCTAAGAAAACTTTCATTAGATAGATTTATCACAAGTTATTAAATTAACCCAAGTAAAGTTAAACTACTTATAAAATGTTAAATAATGTTCCAACCACTACTACTAATGTGGTAAACACTATTGAATGGTCTATAATCACCCTGTATTGTTAATAAACTTTTCATCACCAATATTATAATCGCCTAATAATTAATCTACCTTCTATAGCTAACTCTACCATGGTGCTAAGGCTACTCATCTGCTTCTATGTTCTGGTATGTAGTCCTGAGAGAAGGTCTTAGTGAGGTTAGAACCCAGGGCCTTAGGAATGAGAATGCTATACAGTGGTCTGGTTGTTTCTAAGGTTCCGGGTTCAAATATCACTAACAGAGATTTTCAAGAGTTCACGTACTTGAAAGTAACAAATTTTAGTGAAAATGTAGGTTTATAAAATTGTTTGATACTGTAAAATTTGAAAATAAAAAACTGACTACTCCTCTACAGGCAGTCCAGTAAAAGTGGATACAAATATAGTTTTGTTAAATAAATTTCTTTCCAGAATTTTTCTTCTGTGCCAGTGGCTATGGTGTTGATAGATGAAATCAGTCCAATAAGTCATTTCTCTAACAAAAAAATAAATTTACATTAATTTATAACCATGTAAAAATTAAACCAAGCAATAAAACAATTTACACAAATTTTAATATAAATATCTGTATCAAACTCACTTGATTTAATTAGTCATTCGTTAACAAAGCCATTATAATCATGTAAAAATTAAATCAAGCAATAAAATGGCTTACACATGTGTTAGTGAAAAAATCTGTATTAAATATTTGTTTGATCTAATTATAAAATATACTTGTTAAAGTTAATATTTAATGGTGCTCGTAAGAAAACTGGAGAACAATCTTGTGATTTAAAATGATTTACTGTACACTGATGTTCAACAGAAAAGTATCAAATACTACAGGTTCAGAAATGTTATGCACATAATAACTTGAAACACAAACAGCAAATGATTGAAACAAACACAAATGAATAAATAAGCAGATTCTTTGTTCACAGCTATCATACATCTTTGATTACTAGCTAGTTTCTATATTAATTTTGCAGATATTTTCTTGCTAAGGCAGGATAGTAGGTTGGAAGTAAGATATGTTCACAAGATGCTGTATAAAGGGTATTTTAGACATGATAGAGTCTTGGCTATTAATGGGCTGGTGCTGTCTGTTGCCAATGTTTCTACTTATATACTGAGGAATAGTCTCAATTTAGTAGCTGAAATGCTTAATGAAAAGGTAGAGACCACAGTCAGAATGATTTCAATAGAAGCACTGTTAGATCAGGGCAATGCTCAAGTATTATGCTCCTAAATAACTATGTCGAGGATGATTCAGAGGAGACCTCATGTATACACTAACTTGAACAAGACTTTGTACCACTTCCCACTCCAGGAGTGCATGACACAGGAACAAGGCCAAACAAGTATAAGTAGTATAACACAAATGCTGTTGTATGTAAACTTTGTCTAAGTTACAGGTTTAGTCCAAGTAACACGTCATGAGCTTCTAGAAAATTCATGTCCCTTCGTGAAGCCTCGAGTGTTTACTAGATGTGCGGTATTCTTGTATATATAAGACCACCAAGAAGTGACAGCAACAATCGGAATTGAATTGCAGACAGAGATAGAGATGACAATTGAGTCAAGCACGTAAATCGTTCGTTCGTTGTGAATTATAGCGTTTGTTTAAGTTATAGCGTGACTGGGGAAATTAAGTGTATTACAAAGTTGTATTGAGAAAGAATAAACTAGTTTTATTTAAGAAAGGAGTTGTATCGCTAAAGTTTCTTCGGAAGGCATTTTTACGGAAAATTAACAAATGACCAGAGACGTAACAATACATTTGTAATAAAAATATAGTTTTACACACACACTTGAAAGCAATAGACACACTGTTATATTTCAACCTGAACAAACAAGTAATCCTGATCTAACCTTCAAAGACTTAAATTTTAAAGTCTACAAATGTTCTAGTTGTCTCATCTCTTAAATATCCCTTCATGAATAACAGTGAAAATAGTGGATCCACTATATTTTGCACTTGGTTGTGTTGAAGATTATCAATTAACTTGGTGTCTTTCTCTAAGTTAAATATAACACACTTATGAATATTCCATATTATGAAAACATGAAACATGTGGTGTTTCTTGCTCATTGTGACCTAAGCTTAGCTAATTACTGCTTTTTCTAACAAACATACACTTGTCAATATTCAAGCCAAATTCTCTGTTTGCTTAAAAAAAAGTGTTCTCTTGGATTAACTATATTCATGCATATAATCAAATATACACAAACTGGTCCATATGTGATGCAATAGATAAGAACTGACATACACATCTGTTTTTACATTACCTCTACCAGTTGTTCATGAAAACTGATGATATATAGTGCTTAGACCACTACTATGTATGTTGTATCACAGCCAGCATGACGAGCCCTGGTATTAGATGAAAGACTTCATCAATCCTGGATATAGCAGATTCAATGTGGTTGACATAAACTATTTTCCTTTTCTTTCACCCATGGGATCTTAGAATTACATATTAACCAGTGCATACTTATAGCAAGTAAATGCACCATTCAGTGGCAAGCCCACTAACCTTAGCAACTAATGTCAGCATCAGTCATGCTGTACATGGTTTACATACATACAGCCCTCAGGCAACACATAAAAAAACTATATCACTCCAACTTGAAAATAATAGTTTAAATGTTTGTTGTTAGACACAAATCTACACAATGGGCTATCTGTTCTCTGTCTACCTTAGGTATTGGAACCCAATTTTTAGTGTTAAACCCTTAGACTTACCAGGGGATGAAAAGAAATCACTGATTGAAGTAAGCAGAAATGGTTGTTCCTGTCATAATAATTTCATGTCAACTACAAAATAACTTTAATCCAAGGGACAATAAAAAATTACTTTTGTATCATAAAACATGAATCAACCCAAACTAATATGTTTTTCATTAATATTGACATCTAGGGATCATCAGTAACATTAGACAAAGACAAAATGCTGTTCTAGAATGGAACTCCCTTAATGCAGTTCAGAAAGACTGGTTGAGAAGATCTAACAAATCATCAGAAGTGGCCTTGGAGGGTGATATGTAAAAAACTTATGTGCAAGATTGCAAATATACATGGGTAGTTTCTACAAACAAGGCTGTCAAAAACCTTAACCTGAGAGCCCAAAATGCATGGACTGCAAATTATATTCAGCATTAGTTAGTCAATTTCCATTTATCATCAATAGTCAAAACAAAATGTTAATTTCAGTAGGATTTTGTTTGTATCTATGTAGTTCTGTGCAGCCAGCTCTACAGGAATATCACAACAACTCACTAGATAGACCAAGTAATCATCACAATTCAGGCCAACATCATGCTACCAAATATTGCTCAACAGTTCAGAAAGTAAGGGTTGAAACACCATTTCAATTGTTCACCTATCAACCAAATGTTCTAAATGTAGAGTAGTGAGTGGTTATCATATAATATCTGGTAAACATCTTGCTGCAAGTAGCTACTAGATAGTTTAGAATGTTTCAGTTATTGGTTTGCAATCAACTGACCATCCATTTAAACACTGGTAGGTTAAACTGTTTCACATCACCACATAATTAAATGATTGAGTAGAAAGGTACCTACTACCATCTTCTCTACTACTGTGTGGCTGGCTGAGATGCTGTCAGCATAAGTAGAGGTCCTCATTCCCTCCAAAAGCCCGAAGACATATGTACACGATGAATGTGATTTCCTCCTATGATATGATGCCTGAATACTGTGACATGCAGAAATAACTGTTGTTGCATTTCAATTCAATCTCAGTTGCCAGATACAGTCCCAGACATTGTTAATGTGCCTCTTCAGCTAGGAAGGCTTCTAAATATTCTAAAGAGCTACTGCATCATGGTGAGATACCAAATGTTCCAAGAAACATCACATTGAACTTATCTACTACTCAATTCTCACTACTCTTCTTGGCCACAGGTGACTTACCAGTGTCTGGAAATGCCTGGGCTAGTTAAAGAATATCTTGGACTAGCTGAGTAAGTAACAGGATGTCTAAGCAGATTTTTACCACCAGGTCCTTTCTTCATCACCTTCTGCTTCTCTATGTGGAAGTAAACCAGCAGAGGTCATGTAGCAACAGCTAGGGTTTACTCCAGCCACATGTAAACCTCAGTGAACAGATCAAGAGCATAGACAAAACAATGGCCAGTAAAAGCTCTTACTCTTAGTCCAAGAAAAATCCTCTCCTACTCCTTGTCACTTTATCAGATAATATCCACACCTCACCCACAGCTTTCTTCTCTCCACTATAAATTTCATTTGGTTGTAGAAGGTGCAACTTTATGAACACTTTGCAAACCATACAGAGAAACAAATGGAAAAAGAAGCATGTTTAAAATAAATTCCACAAATATTTTGTTCAAATGTAACTTATTCTGTGGTATTCAGGTATTCTGAAACCCAACAGAAAAGTATCAAAAATCTGCAATACAGCAGATTGTGGAAATGTTATATGTAATGCTCAGTGAGCCAGTAGAATTCCTCTGTTCTTTCCATTTCCTAATTCTTTATTAAGCTCTATAAAATTATATTTACACCAAATGGTAATTAAATAACTATAATATATGACATAGTTGATCTACAACTAATATGGAAATTAATATGCTTTCAACACTTTTCTTATGAAATTGAGAACTCAAAATATGAAAAGGAAATTCAAAAGAATATTTTCACATCATTTTTTAAATTGTGGCTATAAAAAAAAAGACTAATTGGTTTCTTTAGAAACTAGATTCTGGTGATTAATTCTGGTATTTGAAATTTTACAGTAATTCAAAATTTATAAGTTGGAACTAACCTAAATTGTCTAAGCTGGCTGAACCTCGTAATGTTATGTAGGGATTACCAGATTGAATTTTAATTTTGCTCTAAGTAGGTAGCTTGTTTTTATCAGAAGTTATATTAATAAGCATTAGAGTTTATAATATTTATTGTATTCAATGCTTTACAACTACAGGTGACATAGAACACAATCTTATGGTTGTTTGGAACACACCTGGTTTTTTCAGGTCACAGTCAACTGCTTATTGTTTAGACTACAAAAATTCAAAACATTTTTGTATCAAGAAGCACTCTCACTATTTTACTGTTTTTGATTTTTGGGCAGAAAATTATAAACATAAGGTTTTATTTGTTCACCAAGTACATTTACTTATTCCTTATATTATAATGCACTAATAAATATTGAATTTTTTATTATAATATACCATTTGGCTCCTGTTGACTTCTAAGGCTTGCTTGACACTTCATCTGGTATATTAGTTGCCACCTGGCAATGGCTTATCAACTATTTCTTCTCTTCTTTTTGCAAAAAAAATAATCAAAAGATCATTATGATTTATTAACAAAGTATTCATAGTATCGGTGTTATCACAAACAGCAGTTTTTATTTATCATTTATGTAGTTACTGAATTATATGTATATATTGAATGATACTTTCATTGTTTTTGCATTACTCTTCAAGACCTTGGAAAGCAAAAGCAATAAATACTGTAGACTGTTACGTTTATGTTATTATATGTTTATGGAACATTGAATATTAATTTCTTTTCATGTTAACAAGTATAAGTCCCTGTACGTCAGATAACTCTTTTAAACTCATTATAACTTTTGGTAATCATACAAATTCACCACAATTAAGAATAAGGGCAACCCTTAAAATATTTACTTAAAAATAAAGCTTTTAGACTTAATACAACATTTTAAGAAATATATAATTGTTGTATGCAGGGATGTGATCCCGAGGAGAATAAATAACTATAAATTTGCAAAATATATTTTTCCAAACATTTTTAGCATTTGTTGTATTATTCTACTATTCTGCTTGAAAATTCTCTTGCATACCATGATACAAGTTTATATATTGTAAATGAAAGCAGGAGTTGTACATGAACAGAAGACCCATGGAAAAATAGAATAAACCCAGCAAATGAGAGACATTACCTATCGAGTTCTATTAGTTCAGAAGATATAAACGTGTTTATATAAAAATGTAAGCATTATTGTCCTATGGTGCTTAAGACATATTGTATCACAAGCCTTGTCACTAAATCTCCATGGTGGTAATCTGACAAAATTTCCTACCTGCTTATTACATAATTAAAGGATAACACAATAATCTACAACTCAGCATATTTCATTTAAGCAGGAGTTACTTAATGGATAATTACAAAAACAAAACATAAAACAATATTAACAATTCTTTAGTAACATACAGTTGTATTCATGATGTTAGAAAAACACGTAGGTTCAAGCACTTTCAAAAGGTGGACCTTTGTTCTTCAGTTATAAATATTCTATGATAAAATCTAAGTACAGGCATTTATGGTAAAAATTAACTTATATTTCATTACAAAAACGTGTAACAACACTCCTTTAATTTACAAAATAACATCATAAAATGTTTGGAAAATTTTCATTATATTAATTCTTTCTGATAACATTTAAAAAGAATGATAAAATGGTAAAAGTAATTAGTAAAGGACATTGTTTTTCTGATGCACATTTTGTTGCAGAGGTTAAAGTCCTAAACTTTTATTAGTTAAGAGTGGATAATATGATCTTGAAATTGTTTACTAAATATGATTCTTCTAGGATATTTATGCATATATGGGAAGAAAAAAAATTCTGGTACATGTTTCTTTATAAAAACTGATAAATATAAAATTAACCTACTTAACTTTGATACATTTTCTCTTCTTCACACCACACTGTGAGTTATTGTGGTTTTTGTCTCTATCCATCCCATCTGAGTTTTTTCTAAATAATAAGAAAATAGTACAATACTTCAGGAGTGATTATAAACTGTTAAGTGTATATATATAACATTAAAGTATCTAACCAGTAATACATACTGCACATGATTTACTATCCAAGATTTTCAAATAATGCTTACATGTATATGTAAACGAAATGTCAAATCATCAGCAGTAATCAAGCTAGAGAAATTATTTTCACTTGAATGAGTTATTAAAAGATTTAACTGCTGTTAGAAACTTACATAAAATGTAAAAGTTGAGACTAGTTTCAGTGCAACTCCAATTAATTATTGTGACATATAATAAATAGTTCAGAAAAAAGTCTCTGCATTAGTTCAGAACAATTATTTTGACTTTGAGGATACATTAGTGAAACTCTTCTTTAGGGTTTTTCATAAAACTAGTTGCTCATACAACATTTAATAACAACTGGTGTACTTACTCAATATCTTTGGGCAAAAACTTTTCATTTTCAGCCTGAGTACTACAGTCTTCATCAACTATCCCATTGCAATTTACGTGAACAATAGTTTTAGGACAAGAACTTTTTCCACCTTTGGTATCACAATCTTTATTAAATAGCATTTTTTGCTCATTAAAAATAAGGCTTTCATGACACTCGGTGGATAAAGATTTATTATTACGTGTTTCCAATGAGATTGGAAATGTATTGCTACTATCCTCTGGGCACTTTAACTCATTGACAAAGCATTTTGTGTTATTTTTATGTTCTTTATTTGTTATGCTAATACTGTCTAAATTGTCTTTCTCATACTTTTTTATATGCAGTTCATCATAAATACTATCAGCACTAGGATTAAATGGCTCATCAACACAATACTTATTTATCTCACAAATTCTAGAGCATAAAGTTTTTCTTTTGTCATCTTCCCCTGTACTAAATGGTAACAGAAAGGTAGGACTCTTAGTTTCATCCTGAATATCGGATGAGTCTTTTACTCCTCGAGTTCTTCTGATTTTCATCTTCTGAGAGATATCTTCTTCATCGATGACAATGTGTTCCAACTGATTCTGCCATTTTCCAGCAGTGGTGTCAGGAAAACAATCAGAGACAGCATTTCCAAAAGGTCTGCATAAAACTTTATCCACAACATGGTTTATAATTTTTTGTTGACTTGTCTGAAATGTTTTAGCCTGTTTTTTGCACAGGTTAATTGGCTCATCAGTTAAAACATCAAAACTGGAACTATCAGTTGGAATTGGAATTGATTGAGTTTGCTGAGAAAATGAACTCAAATTATGTTTTCTTGAAAGTGATTGAGATAATGGATTAACTGAGGTGTTGAATGACATTTGTGATAAATCTTTGTCAATGTCTATCTCCATCATTGGTATAGGGGTATAGACCTGACTTTTCTGCTTGTTCTCAAACCTAGCAATACTATTGCATGGATTACAAGAATAGCAAGAATCCCCCCTGTTAACAGTTTTTGTTCCAGGTGACCTTGTTCCAATATTCTGTTGTCCAGATAGACACCCCTATACAGAAAAACAGTTGAAATAATCAACTCCTTACATAATATGAATAAAATTGCTTATCTTTACAATAAATGCTAAAATATTACAGTTTAATACAGTTATTTTTGAAAGACGTTTAACTCTTAAGTTATTATTACTTTTTTTACATGATGTCACAAATATAATGCTAAAATACAGCATAGTGTTATAAAATTCTTGTTTTCTGTGCTGATATAAAACATAAAATATAAATAATGAATCACAATAAGTGCATTACTTTTCGTTTGCATATATATATATATATATATATATACACAAAATTATTATTATGAAAATATCTGGATTCCTTGAATTTATAGCAAACAGTACTTCACAATAATCACACTGAAGAAACAATTACTGAAAACCTTGATGTGGCTATACACATTGCAAAAGTAAAAACAAAAAAAATTATTTTATATTTGTAAATCTCAAATAAGGAATGAACTGGTAATTTTTTACCCCAGCTAATTCCTGTAATGCAGAACAAGCACTTGTAGTTTGAAGGTCAGCTGGAAGCTGCTTTAGAGTTGGTTTAAAAGTTCCATTCTGTACATAACGCTTTTTTGGAGGTTTAGAAACAGTTAAATGACTATGTAGAGATAACACTGTTAAATTTGTTGGAGTTTCAGATCTCGGTGAGGATGAAGGTGCTTCTAAAGGATCTGTAAAATAATATGTATGTATACTTAAATTTTAGGATTACAGATAAACACTTGATAAAACATATTAACTTCTCAAGTGTCTATCACTGAAAAACATATTCCATTTAGCATAAGAAACATTTTCCATGTTAAATTGTGTGTACAGTGTTTGTTATGAAGGTAAAAATAATGATTTGTCTTTCATAAGATGGTCAGAAAAAATATTAAGAAATATTACTATCATAAACTGAATTTCCAATGGTGTAACAACTATTGACAAAGATAGGTACAAGGTTAGGTTAGTGTTTTGACTGTTCATAAATTTTTCAAATTAATGTAACTAATAATAAGAATAAAATTTAACATTTTCTCTATACTAAAAATATTCACCACTAAATGAATGGAATTTTAAGAAGTTAAGTTATCTAATGTTTTTACTTGTGCAGTTGCAGAAGACCAATTGTGTTGAGGTTTAACTTCAGTTTGCACATTCAGTTTGAAGATCTTTAAACAAATATATAACACAATGTTTTGGGACAACAAGGGCCTCTTGGTCCATCTCAGCTGTCCCATCCTCTAAACTAAAACTATTAAATGATTAAATTTTTAAAAATCTTAAAGCCAGTCCTTATCATTCATATAGTTATCAAGCTTTCTCTTAAAGTCAAATTTACTGCCTCCACAGCATCCAATGGCAACCCATTCCAGAGACCTGCCACCCTGTTAGAAAAATAAAACTGACTCCTACCCTGCCAAACTTTATATTCGTGTCCCCTAGTCCTACTATTCTCACTGCTAAATATGAAAGAAGATGATGTATCAACACTATCAATTCCCTTTACAATCTTAAACACTTCAATCAGATACCCTCTAACTCTTCTTTTTTTCAAGAGAAAAGAATCTCGGAGATCTTAATCTCTCCTCATATGACAACCCTTCCATCCCAGGCACCATTCTAGTAATCCTTTTCTGAATCTTTTCCAATAATTCAATGTCCTTCTTAAGGTAAAGAGTTCAAGACTGAACACAGTACTCCAAATGTGGCCTAACCAGTAACCTATACAATGAAATTATAACCTCTTTAGACTTATGTTCAATATTTCTGTTGATACAACCTAAAATCATATTTGCCCTATCACTAGCAATGGCACATTGCTTGGATGATTTAAAAGACTGATCAACTATTACATCAAAATCTCTTTTTTTTTCATGACACTGTTAAGATAATTTCCATCCAAATTATACTTATAATTCAATTGATGATAATCCATTATCTTTCATTTATTATAATTAATACCAATCTGCCATTTATTTACCCAACTCACTAAATGATCTAAATCCATTTGTAAAGCAACAACATCCTCTTCATAACTAGAAACATCCAAGACCTTAATATCATCACCAACTTTAAGTAATTTATTGACCATTCCTTCATCTATGTGCACTATTCAGTACAAGATTATTTTATTTCTTTAAAAGAAAGTAAAAATTAACAAGACAAATAAAAAATTGGGAATTTAAAAACCTGCAAATAGAGATTAAAAAAAGTAAGGAAACAAGACTGGAGATACTGTATATACACAACACAAATTAATATCTGATGTACACCACTAAAGATAGTACCATACGCAATTTAATATCTGATAAACACCACTAACGATAGTACAACACAAATTAATATCTGATGTACACCACTAAAGATAGTACCATACGCAATTTAATATCTGATAAACACCACTAACGATAGTACAACACAAATTAAGATCTGATATACACCACTAACGATAGAAAAATACAAAATTTTTTTGATACTACGTGTGAAATTTCACATTGTCATATGAGAATTATTCTTTGGTAATAAATAATATGGGTGGATTCAAAACATTTTTGTCTATGAAGACCTAATTGAAGTGTGCCTAATTCCTATCAGTTATAAGTTTTGATACTTTGTTTTACTTTAAAATAAAAAGTAGTTTTTTCACGGTTACAAACTTTTCATTTTATATACCTGTATGCTGTTTTTAATATTAAAAAGTAACAGTATTTATAATTTCAGTTTTCTTTAACTTTCATAAACTGGTTTTTAAGACTGTTGTATAGGAAAACTGCTGCCAGTGGTATAAAAATAGCACTCGAAGTTCTTACACCAGATGTATGATCTGTATGAATGATATAGCAGCAATATTTCTTGTAAGAAACCTAAATTTTCAAAGGATACTAATATCTTAGGTGTATCCCATGGAAAATATATCTATTTAAATAAGATCTACTGCAAGAAGCTCAGTGAGTAATCTGCAATAGAACTTTAATATTGTTACGACAGCGGAAGTCATGTGATGCTAGTAACACGTCATGAGCTTCTAGAAAATTCATGTCCCTTCGTGAAGCCTCGAGTGTTTACTAGATGTGCGGTACTCTTGTATATAAGACCGTCAAGAAGTGCCGGCAACAATGTAATTGAATTGCAGACAGAGATAGAGACGACAATTGAGTCAAGCTCGTGAATCGTTCGTTCCTTGTGAATTATAGCGTTTATTTAAGTTATAGCGTGACTGTGTGAATTAATTGTATTGCAAAGTTGTATTGAGAAAGAATAAACTAGTTTTATTTAAGAAAGGACTTGTGTCGCTAAAGTTTCGTCGGAAAGAATTTTTACGGAAAATTAACTAACGATCAGAGACGTAACAATATTAAGAAGAGTAAATTAAAGCTTATAATTGTACAAAAATATAATTACAAATAATATAAATTTTCAGGAGTAAAATGAAATATTATTATTTTTAATAAGATCGTAGTTCAATCTTATTTGAAGTATTGTATTCAGTTTTACTTTTGATTTTTTACTTATGCAAATAATATTAATCTGATGGATAAGGTACAAAGATAGACAATTTAGATAACAGTGTGTGCACACACTCTCTGGTTGTAAATCAGTATTGTTCATTTTGGGTATTATGTTGGACTCAATTACTCAGAGATTTAATGTTATTCTGAAATAATATCCTGGCCGATTCTCCTGTTATTCTGTGGAAGTATCCCATTGCTCTAAAGTCAATTCAGTTTTATATAGATATACCTACTACTATTTTATGGAAGAACATGTAATATTCTCTCACTGTATGCTATAAAATGTTAAGTAATCACAGTTATTCAAAAACAAAGAATGGGTTTAATGTTTTAATAAAGTAAACATACCCTAAAGTTTACAGAAATAAGAATCATAATCAAAGATTTTAATTTACTAAAAAAACAGTTTATTGCTATTAGAAAATATTACAGTGGGTTTTATTTTTACATTTAATATTGTTGACAAAACAATACCTCTCAATATAATTACCTGTATTTTTCGTACTTTTAACATCTTGAAAACAAGATGTTCCACGTAAATTGAGTTTTAGCGAATGCTTGTTTAAAGATTGGAAACTAGCAGTTCCAATTGCTAAGCTGTTCTGAGGGGTACATGCCTTTCCATTCATAGGCGTTTCTTCATTTTCTTCATGCTATAAATAAATAACAATATTGAATTAATGATGTGTTGTCCTATTTAGTCTTATAATGAGATTGTTACAATCTAATACCAATTTTTTTAAAGATTGGACACTTTTCAACTTTTGTTTTTTACATACCAAAGTTAAATTTCAATGTGAACATGATACATTATTCCCTGAAATCTTGTTATGTAATTTTTATAACTTCACAAGTTAACTATCAGGTTATAGTATTATTGTTATGTAACTTCATAAGTTAACTATTAGGTTATAGTGTTATTGTTATGTAACTTCATAAGTTAACTATTAGGTTATAGTGTTATTGTTATGTAACTTCATAAGTTAACTATTAGGTTATAGTGTTATTGTTATGTAACTTCATAAGTTAACTATTAGGTTTAAAATAAATATTCACTAATTAATTTAATTGAAGGGTGTTTTTAAGATTAATAAAAAAAATCAAACAAGACTGTTAATTAAACTCAATTCTAATGCACAAAAGGAAAGGTCGACGATCAAGGTCACGTGCTCGACAGGATGGCTATTATTTGCCCCTTGAAAGTTGTAGTGCTTTTTGTTTGGCTGGTGATATGTTTGTAAACCCTTATTTTTAAAGACAAACTGTGAAAAGGCGGATCTATTTAAAGAACATCTCAAAAGCACATTTAAAACATATCAAGAACCCGATATGAATACACACTTTTACAATATGGTCAATAACTATGTACAGACCCAAATTCCCTGCCGAAACACTAAATATATCAAGGAACAACGATGTCAATGAAAACCGATCGCATATCAACTCACAAAAACAATCACAGAAATAGAAGTTATAAAAGCAATAAATTCTACTAAAAACAAAGCACCAGGTGAAGACGGCATACAGGTCCTCCTCCTCAAAAACGACACTCATAGATTATATGAACACCTAACTAACAGCACTATTTAACCTATGTCTAAACTCAGGATATATCCCGGTTGCTTGGAAGCAAGTGATAACACTAATGTTTCATAAAGAAGGACAACCAGCAAATAAACCGAACAACTACCGCCCGATCAGTCTGACCAGCTGTGTAGGGAAAATTCTGGAAAAAATAATTGAAAACAGACTTTCAAATTATCTAGAAGTCATCTCAAAATTACCGGAAATCCAAAATGGGTTTAGAAACTTTAGACAAACAACTGACCACTTGGTCAGCTTAACAGAAACCAATATTGACAGCTTCAACAAAAACGAATGCACTGTCGCATGTTTCCTTGATATCGAGAAAACGTTCGACACTGTCTGGCATGATGGTCTTGGGTTCCGTATGACTGAAATGGACCTACCGCGGGAAATTATTCGCTGGTTAACTAACATTTTGGAAAATAGAAATTGTAAAATAAATTTTAGGGGAACCTACTCGGAGTCATTTACTCCAGAGGCAGGCGTCCCCCAAGGAGGTGTAGTTAGCCCTATTCTATTCATCATGCATGTAAGCAATATACCCCTGAAAAAATATACAAAACATACATATGCCCAATCATAGTATACACATACCCAGCATGGATATAACATAGCACCTAAACAGATAAATAAATTATAAATAATACAAAACTCATTACTTACAACAGCCAATAAAATACCACCCAGCACATCATCCAAATTCATGTACAATTGCACAAACTATCGCCGATAGACTCTTGCATAATTATATAAATTACTTCATGAAAAATTAACATAAAAACGACCTACAATGCGAACTTGATCGCTACTACATTACATGATGGCAATAGACTTAAGCACCTCTCGCCAGTTAACATATATTTTAGACTAATAATGACTGGAGACGGCTTGAATGGGTAATGAAGAAAAACTTAAAGAGTTAATCAGGCCACCTAATGCTAGACTGAACACCCTACATTAGTATTAAACTAAGCTGAAAACATTTAAAAGGATATTTATGTAAAATGTTCTTAAATTAGGATTGAAACTGGTCAAATGTGTGTGTATTATATATTGAACTGTTCTGAGTTCAGGACTATGTAATATCGAACATTAGCGAGGGTGTA
>NW_013666994.1:0-12629 GCF_000517525.1 Limulus polyphemus | reverse complement strand
TGTTCATACCTATATGGACATTGTCCTATTAACACATTAATGTAACTGTTCATACCTACATGGACATTGTCCTATCAACACATGAATGTAACTGTTTATATCTACATGGACGTTGTCCTATCAACACATGAATGTAACTGTTCATACCTACATGGACATTGTCCTATCAACACATGAATGTAGCTGTTTATATCTACATGGACGTTGTCCTATCAACACATGAATGTAACTGTTCATACCTACATGGACATTGTCCTATCAACACATGAATATAGCTGTTTATACTTACATGGACCTTGTCCTATCAACAAATGAATGCAACTTTTTATACCTACATGGACATTGTCCTATAAACACATGAATGTAACAGTTTATACCCTATATGGACATTGTCCTATCAACACATGAATGTAGCTGTTTATATCTACATGGACGTTGTCCTATCAACACATGAATGTAACTGTTCATACCTACATAGACATTGTCTTATCAACACATGAATGTAGCTGTTTATACCTATATGGACATTGTCCTATCAACACATGAATGTAGCTGTTTATACTTACATGTACTTTGTCCTATCAACACATGAATGTAGCTGTTTATACTTACATGGACTTTGTCCTATCAACACATGAATGTAGCTGTTTATATCTACATGGACGTTGTCCTATCAACACATGAATGTAACTGTTCATACCTACATAGACATTGTCCTATCAACACATGAATGCAGCTGTTTATACCTCTATGGACATTGTCCTATCAACACATGAATGTAGCTGTTTATATCTACATGGACATTGTCCTATCAACACATGAATGTAGCTGTTCATACCTATATGGACGTTGTCCTATCAACACATGAATGTAACTGTTCATACCTACATGGAAATTGTCTTATCAACACATGAATGTAGCTGTTTATACTTATATGGACTTTGTCCTATCAACAAATGAATGCAACTGTTCATACCTACATGGACATTGTCCTATAAACACATGAATGTAACTGTTTATACCTATATGGACATTGTCCTATCAACACATGAATGTAGCTGTTTATACCTACATGGACTTGTCCTATAAACACATGAATGTAACTGTTTATACCTATATGGACATTGTCCTATCAACACATGAATGTAGCTGTTTATACTTACATGGACTTTGTCCTATCAACACATGAATGTAGCTGTTTATGTCTACTGTGTTGATAGGACAACGTCCATTAGGTATGAACAGTTACATTCACATAGACATTGTCCCATCAACACATGAATGTAACTGTTTATATCTACATGGACGTTGTCCTATCAACACATGAATGTAACTGTTCATACCTACATAGACATTGTCCTATCAACAAATGAATGCAACTTTTTATACCTACATGGACATTGTCCTATCAACACATGAATGTAACTGTTCATACCTACATGGACGTTGTCCTATCAACACATGAATGTAATTGTTTATACCTACATGAACTTTGTCCTATCAACAAATTAATGTAACCTTTTATACCTACATGGACATTGCCCTGAAAAAGGTCGGAGTAAGTGCAGTTTACTCTGACCCTCATGTTGTATTTACACGTATATTCTTCAGCAACCATACAATCTTACTCTCCCAGGTCTTTAAAGACCTAAATCCCAACAAAGAGAAAGAAAGACGACTGAAGTGGTGCCCAAACATTACTGACAGTTGAATGCATTTTTTAATGTTTTGTCAAAATAACAATACACTTAACCCTATACCACCAAGAACCCAGATTCACTTAGCAGTTTGAAACTCTTAAGTGATGCATACAATTTGAAAATATAACTGTTGTCAAATAAAAAATATTGTAGAAATAAGATTGTTTACCTGTAATATATCAGTAATGTTACGTATGATTTAGGTTTCTGATTCTGAATAGTTTTACTACATCACAAAAAAGGTTCATATTTGAAAGAAAAGAAAATATATAATTATAAAACAAAATGACATTACAGGAAGACACGAAACTGCCTTTTCATACGATTTCATGTCGTGCACTTTGCAGTAAAATATATTCAGGCTGTTATTAGGATATATTCCAAATTAAAGTCCCAATGATTATCTATGAAAGATAGACATCGAAACACATACAATGCTTTTAAACGGTTGACTCATTTACATAGCGATGGAAGAGGCAAAACAAAGAAAATAGGTTACATGATAGAAGTCACCCAGAACGACCCCTATTGTTGTTGTCGCAGACACAGAGATGCTCTCGTAACAAAAATGGCTAACAACGGTTGGATTTAGTCTCACGTGCCTTCCAAACCAAACAGTAGGGCATTATTTCAGAAGTGTTTTAAAATAAGTTAAATTCTAACTAAGTTATTTGCCTCTTATTCATAGGAATAACATTTACCCTAAATTGTAATTACCGCAAATGAAAATGAAGTGACAGGAAACTAACTATTTATATATTTATACAACACTTTTTCACATTCATGTTCAAGTTTAATTAATAACTTTACTAGCTATTCCAGGTCAATGATATAAGAACATTAAATGAGGAATATTCTAATTGTAACTAAATTTTACATCTTATAAATCTATTAAGATATAATTATGGCAACATCAAGTTTCATTATTATAAATACCTCAGTAATATAAGATGAACGTCCGAAGATATTAACATTTCTTGAAAATTATGCTAATATCAATGCATTTCTAGCAGGAGACCTATACCGGATGATTCTGTCTGAAAAATAGTTAGTTTTGTAGACAATCACCTTAGATGAAAAACATTCGCTCAAAACGTAGTGGCCCCTTGCAGAACAGCGGTATATTTGCGGATTTACAATGCTAGAAACCGGGTTTCGATACCCGTGTTGGAAAAAGCACAGACAGCCCATTGTGTAGTTTTATGCGTGATTACAAAAAAAAAAGGGAGAACGAAATGAAATTTAATTTTGGGCAAAATGTTTAATACCTCTCATGTCCAAATTTGCATATTTTACTCGCTTATTCTTTATGCTGATTTCGTTATTACGCTTTTTTTTTTTTTTGCTGAGAAAAATCTGTAAATACTGTTGCAACAGATAGGTAAATTAAACACAATTTTATAAGTGAAATACGTTTTTATAGTTACAATACAAAACCTTATAATGTATTTATTGAACGAAAATTCTTGGAACCAGATAAAAAAGGATAATATCGTTTTAAAATATTACACTTTCGTGAACATAATAAAAATACTGTAAACTATTTTGTTCTTTTGTTGATCCCGTACTTGAGGGATTTTTTCCATTTGTCAACAAAATATTTTTCTAATTCTGAAGGCATTTAGTTCAATGTAACAGCTTAAATTTAATTAAATTTACGTTTTAGGCATTTTACATGAAACCAATCTAATTTGTAAGAAATAGCCATAACGCTGTTTACTCTTGTATTTGATGGTGGCCCTGAGGCCAGGTTGTTATCAATATAAAATATCGATTTAATGAATGCTGTTTTAGAAGAAAGTGAAAATGAACAGAAATGTGACGGAAAATAATTTTAACTATAAAATTATCTATGAGCATGTTTAATGTCACGTGTCATTTTTTATCACAACTTCTAATCGTAGTTAAATCATATCAGCAGCAAATTCCGGCCATGTTTGTTAAAAAACTATACATCTCGGTAAAATGATAAATCTGAAATAAGGTGAAAAACGGATACATTTTTCCCAATCTACTGTAACAGTTGTTAAAGGTGATCATTTTTTATCTCCGTGCCTTTTGAGTACACATACAAAAACATCTAATTATTTTGTCGCAGTTCGCCCCCCCCCCCCCAGTGGCACAGCGGTATGTCTGCGGAGTTACAACGCTAGAAACCGGGTTTCGATACCCGTGGTGGGCAGAGCACGGATAGCCCTTGTGTAGCTTTGTGCATAATTAAAAGCAAACTTTGTTGCAGTTCATCTGAAGTGAGGTAATTTGAAAGTGCAAGATGGAGCTCAAGTTGACCTCTGCTAAAACGGTTACTTACAGGACTTTCTAACACAATGGTCTCTTATTCAGCAATTATGAAAGCATACAAAGCACAAAGTTTTAGCATTTTAAAGAAATGAATGTCCGCAGTTGTAGAAGAAGGTGACGTGATTCTAACAGGGTTAAAAACAAGCAACTTCACGACTTACAGGACTTTCTAACGCAATGGTCTCTTATTCAGCAATTATGAAAGCATACAAAGCACAAAGTTCTAGCATTTTAAAGAAATGAATGTCCGCAGTTGTAGAAGAAGGAGATGTGATTCTAACAGGGTTAAAAACAAGCAATTTCACGACCTCTAACGGTTACAGTATAAGAAGTTAAACATCATGTCACAGAAGTAATATTGCAAGAACCTTCCTTGGAAAGGTGCATCAAAACACAAACTGCTGTACGTTCTGTATGCTCTTCACTTCTCTGAATATAAAACTCTGATAGTGGATTTCTTTTTAACTCTGAACTTAATGTTCCATCGCAAGAAAGCACCAATAAGCTTTAATTTTGTTCCGTAGAAAAACCAACCGGTGGGCCATTTTTTTATAATGCGCGAAAACTCCCAAGCTAAGAAAACATTTTAACTCATAACCTACAGTTTTAGACTCTTCCATTTAATTTATATAGCTGAATTGTTAAGGTCTTCAATGTCGAGTGGATCTAACTACTCTTCCTTTCCGTAATTATGAAACTTTTTGCAGACCATTTGGAACTTGCGGACAAACTGTGGCCGAGACCACAGTTCGAGAACCTCTGCTCTAATTGTAAGTAAACCAAATAATATGTATTTGATTTAGATATGTAAATAATATCTTCACAGTTTCTGATCGGTTGTAAATTGTTTTTAAGCTTATTCTATTACTTGAGACGTGGAATTAGTGATGATTTAACCACTGTATCAATATTATATCTTAATAATAATTAATATAAACTTAAGCTTAAAGTAAGCTATCTAGTCAAATTGAGAAAACATGGCAACAAGTACAGCTATCTAAATATATAAAGATAACATTATATTGATTCATCAGTTTAGTATCCTATTAACGATACTTTTTGGCTGTAACATCCAATAATATCTCGCAAGGTTCTACCAGATTAGGAGATTTAGGTTAGTCCTAAGTCATTATATCAACCAATAATGCTAAAATCCAATAATATCTCATGAGATTCTGCTAGTTTAGGAGATCTAGGTCAGTCGTAAGTCCTTATATTAACCAACAATACAAGATAATCCTCGTAATAAAACTACAATAATAACCTGAAATAAATAAATATATTAAACATTCCTACCAACATTGTCAACGAAAGGAACAGAGTAAATCTTACTTACGCATGGATCATATTAAAAGGCTTGAGTTAGCTTAACATTATAAATTTCAAACTATGAACAATCAGATAAGCTTTAATATTCATAAAGGGCATAATTAAGTGCTTGTAGTTAGATCTCTGTCATATCACAAACAGGAGGGATGATTTACACAAACTTTATGTACATTGCCTGGGATATTGTAGCGATTGGTCAAATCTCTTCGCTGATAGATATCTAAAGTAATCAATGTCCACGAAACCTGACACGAGGATGTAACGTGGCAAGAAGGAGACTTCTTGTGTTATCAAGACCATCACGAGAGGTTACTAACCTGTTCTCGAGCATAAAAAATCGGAAATATCAAGTTCAATGAACAAGTTTGTGTATATGTAGTTCGGTGGATATGTGGTCTACAGAGTTATTATTCATACAAAAAAGGGGGGGGGTTAAAACTTCATATTGATTTCACTACTATAAACTTAATTTAAAATAGTATTTTTATGTATTACTAGAAATAATGGATTGTTTGTATTGTCAACCTTCTTTGTTTCACTTCATATATTAATAAAAAGAAAACAAAAAACGCAGCTATTAAGTGGTTAGGATTTTAAACAAATCTTAATGCATTTACTATCTTTAGTTTCAAGTAGCTCATTAAATGTCGTCGCTTGTGGAATTTCACTTAAAGCTACTCGAGGACTACCTGCCGTCCATAATTTCGAAGTGATAGACTACAGGGAACGCAGCTAGTCAACACCACCCATTGTTAACCAATGGGCTACTGGAATCGAATAGGGGATTTGACTGTCACTCTAATAACGCACACACTGGCCCAAAGTGAGGAGCGCGATATATATATATATATTTGGCAGTAACCGCGGATCCACAGTCCGGCACAGTAACCACTGGGCCACATACGGTTCCTAATTAAATGAAAAACCTGTTAGGTCTTGACGTCCTTTCAACAATTATTTGAACCTATAATACAAAACAGCAAAATAAAATGTATTCGATTGTAACATTGTTATTAACTCAGATAGTCTTGTCTTATATTTCGTCCCTTTTCAACAGTTTTATCAACTACCAAATGCACTATATCTTAAAATTGGTCAGCCTAGAAACGCTAGGTGTCGCTATAAACTGTGGGCAGAATTCGCGAAAAAAACAAAAAAAAACACGAAAAAATGAAGGAGGAGCTTTCGCTAGGTTTGTAAAGTTTTCATATTAGGTTTATGGATCATGTAATGAAGTTATATAAATGTTTGTTTCCCGTATTCAGCAAGTAACACAGCAAATGTATCCTTTTCGTTTACAACCATGAGTATGGCGTTTTCTATTGTGGTTTAAACTGATTTTTCTATCGCAAATTTGTTTACATTCAACAATATGTCTCTATTTTGTAAACAAACGCCCGGAAGAAAGATTTGCTCAGTCCTGCTATGCCTACAATTCTGATTTGGACGAGGAGGTAGCAGAAATGTGCAGACAGGGAGTGACGGTAATATTTACATAAGAGTAACTTAAAACTGACAATAAACATTAAAGGAAACTTCTCAGACAGGAAATAAGAACAATACTCAAAGGAAAATACTTGGGATGCTATGAATTAGAACAATGCGAAGTAAAAATACTAACAAAACAATACCATTGAAAAATAAAATGAGAAATAAATGAAATAAAATGTACTGTATAACTTTTCAGTTGTAAAGTTGCAACACGAAAGTGTCATGACCTCAATGACGTAGAACGACTCGTTTGTGACTTGTTTTAAAGTTCAATGAACAAATTAGAGTTCGAAGCACTTAAGCGAATATTTTATAATTCCGAATATCATAAAGCGAGTATCATATCTACGTATTACATAAAATCTAATAAGTGACTTTGGAATAATAAAGGTACTGTCTTATGATGTATTACATAAAATCTGAATCTGATCTTAGAATAAAAAAGGTATGGTCCTATGATGTATTACATAAAATCTAATAAGTGACTTTGGAATAATAAAGGTACTGTCTTATGATGTATTACATAAAATCTGAATCTGATCTTAGAATAATAAAGGTATGATCCTATGATGTATTAAATAAAATCTGAATCTGATCTTAGAATAATAAAGGTATGATTCTATGATGTATTAAATAAAATCTGAATCTGATCTTAGAATAATAAAGGTATGGTCCTATGATGTATTACATAAAATCTGAATCTGATCTTAGAATAACAAAGGTAGTGTCCTATGATGTATTAAATAAAATCTGAATCTGATCTTAGAATAATAAAGGTACTGTCCTATGATGCTTTAAATAAAATCTGAATCTGATCTTGGAATCATAAAGTTACTGTCTTATTCGTGTGTCACACTAAATCTGATATGTGAATATAAAATCGCAAAAACTGAGTTTAAATGGTTAAGTAATCAAACGAATGGTTCGAGTTTGGCAGCCATTTCTATTTTACCGCCAGGAATGAGGAATTCGAAATTAAAATAATGTCTAGCCGAGCATGGGAACCCTTGTATGGGACAAACGATTCTTGTGC
The DNA here is from genome assembly GCF_000517525.1 of Limulus polyphemus. Lineage (NCBI taxonomy): Eukaryota > Metazoa > Arthropoda > Merostomata > Xiphosura > Limulidae > Limulus > Limulus polyphemus. Next base: position 4,775 of record NW_013666994.1, on the reverse strand, counting down.
TACTGCTCAGAATAAATGGAATGGAGAAGCCATATATAACTTTTATTTGTTTGTTGCTCTTAAAAGAAGTAAACACCTCAGTCTATCAGAAAATTTGGTGTTCTTCACTTTCTTAATTAGTCAGAACTATATCAACCATTTTTCTAACAAAGGTAACATTTTGACACAAAATAAAGTGATTTTATGATGGTGAAGTACACGCTTAACTTCAAGCTAGGTCTTTTCTTGAAATAAATGTAATTTTTTTACAATTCATATTCTAAAATAAATTATTTTCCAATCAAATTCTTTATTTTTCTATTCGAGAAGTTTTTCTGTTATATAAAAACCTGTGTTTTAGAATACATCTTTTGACACTTACGAATGGTCAGTGCTAATCGTTTGATTTTTAACACTGCAGAATGTACCAGAAGTAACAACTAAGTGTTTTGTACAGTAGAATAAATAAGCGGTCTATTTTATTCAGAGTTTGGGGAATATTTTGGAAATTTCATTTCAACCATAAATAATTTCCATTTTCTATCTAGGTCGAGAAATAAATATATTTTTCAAACATTCTCAATATATACAGATACATTAAATATACATTTGGTCTTACAAAAATTATATTATCTTTAATGTTGGCATAAAAATTGATTACTGCTAATTTAATATTCGTAATGAAAAGAATATACAGTATATAGGTTTCATGTTAAAGATAAACTATGTGTAAAGGAATTTACGAAACTACCCACAATTTGTCGCTATGAGGTGTACCCGAGTTTGTATACCAAACGTCATCGAAAATGGTTTCTCATAGCTTAAGTAGATATAATTTTTAAGAGAACTTTTTTTGTAAATTTCATTGAATTTGCAACTAGTACAACAAGAACAAATGAATTAAAAGAATAACAATTTTTCTATCTGAACACGTTTTAAAATTAGTTCCAAGAATGTGAAACTAACACAGTTAAAAAAACTGGAAGTTGTTAGAATAACATTGAAAATGCGAACAAGACTGAAATACAAAAAATAAATAAAATGCGAATAAAATTTCATTTAATAAATAACTGATAGACACGTATCGCTAAGGCACACGGGGTAGCTGTGTAAATAACAACTGATAGACACGTATCGCTAAGACACACGTGGTAGCTGTGTAAATAACAACTGATAGACACGTATCGCTAAGACACACGTGGTAGCTGTGTAAATAACAACTGATTAATAACATATTCTTTTATTTCAATAATTTTAATATTACAAATGTATTAATGGTCATGTAAAATTGTAATTATGGAGAAATTTTAACTTATATATATATATACATAACTAAAATGAAATGTAATTTACAAACCTTCAGCTGGGAAACAGGGTCACTTGGATTTAGTGACATGTCATCACAGTGGCTATTCCTCAACTTTTACCCTTCCTATGCTGGTCTACGAGACAGGTTCAATAATCTGTGGCACCTAAAATAACCGTTAAATATCTACGTTATAAAGAAATATATAAAAATGTTGAATAAAATTGATCATTTTGGAAATGTTAAAACATCAGTTGCTGTATCATATATATGTGGTTAAAATAATTTATTTAGTACAGTCTTTAAGTACATCTACTATATAAAGCAAAGTGTGTGTTCTGGGAAAAAATACACGGTCATATATCAATCATTTCATATCTGTTCCTTATACGTTTCCACATTTCTTTATCAATCAGCACCAAACTTGACACAGCGATAGAAGATGACATGATGAGGGTCATGGGGTTGAGGGGTTAGACCCCCATCATTTAATAATATAATATTAATATAATTCTTGAAAACAGTATGTCTTTATTTTCAGTATTGATACCTTTATGTATTTTTATTGTACTTTTAATGCTCAGGAACAACGGTTTACACATTCATTGCTAATGTGCTGATGAAAAGTGAACAGAGAATAGGCTGTTCTGTAGATATGTTTACTGCTCCATGGTTTCAGAGGTGGCTTGGTTAGGACAGTATGTCTACAGGTGAGAGTAACCACAGTCACTTTGTTTAGTGTGAAGAGTTGGGCAATGTGATTTATGGTCTTATTATTGTATTTTACTTTCATTCTATTTTAGCAATGATGCAAAAATTTTCTCGCATTGTGATATGTTGCCCACCACCAACCATCCTTCTAACTGGGATTAAACAATACACAGAAAATTGTATCCCGGATCCTGTCATTCCAGCTTATGATGTTGAAAAAAGCTTATTTTAAACTTTACCATTATTTCAGAGTTAGGATAAATGGTCGTGTCATTGGTATATTCAAATCTCTGTCAGAATTTATAAATATCTTTATTGTATTGGCAAGCGCTAAATGCGGAGAATATAAACTCTTGGAGCTTTTATCTGGTAAGAAGGGCTACTTAAGAATTTTAACATAGCCAGAGAGTGTAAATCAGTAACAGGAGTGTTGGCCTTTACCTTACAATAGGACGCACTGTTAGTTACTCCGTTGCAACCAGGAGGAAAAGAAAGAAAAATCGATTATATTACCACAAAGTGTCACACGATCAGGGCCCACATATATGTAAACCACTGAAGTCAAGGCAGTGTTCAACCAGTTGGTCAGTGGATGGGTCGTGAAATTATTCCTCGGGTATCCAAAACGAGTGCCAAAAGGTCAACTAGAGATCCCAAGGTATCCTAGACCGATGTGGAGATGAATAAGGCCAGGGTGAAAGTAGCATCAATATCAAAACTGGCCACTTCTCCTGCCCTCTGACCACAAACAGGAGTGACCACAAACAGGGGCTGCTAGTTAAAAGTAAAACTGTACAGAACAAAGAAACACCTGTAGAAAGTCAGAGTTCTGTGCGAACCATTTCATTTTCAATACTAGCGACTACAAAAACAGCGGAATTCTGAGAAAAGGTCAAGTTTAGAAAGAGATGACTGTATACATTTGTCTATTTTATAGGATTTTGTGTTGTGCGAGTTTCTTACCGCGTTTTTGTCACTTTTGTGTCAGGTCGTAATGACCTCAGAAAGAAGGATACTGAAATATCATATTGCATATTTAAAACTAGCCAGTGAGACAAACCAAAAATAAATTTGTTTGTTTGAAGATAAGCACAAAGCAACACAATGGGCTATCTGTGCTCTGCCCACCACGGGTATCGAAACCCGGATTCTAGCGTTATAAGTGCGCAGACATACCGCTGTGTCATTGGGGAGCATCGAAAAATAAATAACTCTTAGGTATATCTATATAGACAGATATGTAAACAAATAAACGGTGTACTTACTAAAGATAAAACAGGTGAAAACATAACAAAGGTAAAGTAGATACTACCAGTGAATACACTGTAAAAGTAGTTACTGAGGCTACTCTAATAGTTGGATTTTGCCGTTACAAACATCCACGTCCCCAAACCGCAGAGATAATTTTTACTTTAACGCGACGCAACTATGAACCCACGGGTTCACACTCCGGCACGCTATTCAAATGGCCACGACCGGCCCAATAAAGTACAGAGAAATTAAACTCAGACAGTTATTTAACTTTAAGAACATTGGTAATAGCCTCAGCCACGTAAACTTACGGGATTTGTGTTTATATTTGAATGTCAATACAACACTTCCACCATTATTTGTAAAGTTTTGTTTCATAAAGATAAATGGTTGTTAAGAGTGTGATGGAGCGAAAGTATCTGGAAATAAATAGGCTAGACCTAATGCAATTATAAATGACTGATTATATCAGTATTTGTAAGGCGGGTGTTAGACTCCAAGGTCGAACACGTGGCTCCCACGTGCTAAAAACATTTCAAAGAAGAGTGTTTCTCTGTCTATTATACTTGTTGCAAGAGACAGGTTTTAGACAATATAGACAACTCAGTACCTGTAAAACCACCTAATTACACAATAGCCGAAACTTTCTTTAGTTGGTGATGTTGGAACTAGAGGGTGCTGCACATATACATGTTTCTCACATTTGTTTGTCTTTGTTAGGATGTAATCTTGCAAAAATGTGGAAGTTATGCTGTTGAGAAACTTTATTGGCATCAAAATGAATATTTCGAACAGCTATAGGGGTATAACTGGAAATTTAGTTATCAATTTCTTTTTAAAGTTTCACATAGCATGTTAGGATATCGAAACAATTGCGATTTTTCCTTAATATATTTTTTTTTTTTTATAAATGCACGAATAGTTTTACCACATAAACGCCATTTTGACCAAAGTTCGTGAAAAATTAAACTAACCGAAAACACTTTTGTATGATCTTGTATGTCTGCTATAAACAGGGTTCGGATACCCGTGGTGGGCAGAACACAGATAGCCCTTTGTGTAGCTTTGTGTTTAATAACAAACACACAAACAAATACAAACTTATAAATTGCTTAGTAAAAACACATCAATTAAACTATAATTATTAATATCTGGAGAACATCTATCAAAACTTGGTAATTAAAAGTATGAGATTTACCAATTCTACCTCTCAGTTCACAGGCTGATATTAGAAAAAATAAAATATGCTATATTGCCAACTCTGCAGAAGTATTCTAGAGTTCATAGTCATGTAGACTGAATGTTTTAACTGTCTAAAATACAACATTGGTTAACTAAAATATAACATTGTATTCAATTGGTTAATTAATGCAACCAAATCACTATCAGTTTGATTGCTTTGAATTCTTTACATTGTAAGCCATATCATGATGATAAATACTTTTAACTTCCAATTCAAGAGCTCTGGCCATTGCATCCTACATAGTAGAGGGGTGTGCTTGCTTCACTTATACTTTTAGTTGTGGAC
>NW_013666993.1:278664-290131 GCF_000517525.1 Limulus polyphemus | reverse complement strand
CAATCGACAGGAACAGCACGCACACTGCTGCTTCTTGGCGAGAAACTCCCAAGCCACAATACAACACTCCACCAATATATATATAAAATGGTATATTTAATTACATACAGATATTCTATAAGACTTTTGCAAGAACATAAAAGACAAGCAATACCTAAAAAATCACAAATTTAACAAATCTCTTTCTATTCAGACTACCCAGTTTATTTTGGCAAAAACAATATAAAATACTAATTATTTCATAAATTCCCCTAACTTTTAAGTGCTTGGGAGAATATGTGGTATCAAAAAAAAAGAAAAAATACAAGAAAGCCAAATTAAACTTTTGAAAATATCTCTACCAAAATTTCTTTGTCCTAATCATTGTCAGGCAGGACAGTATTCAATAAAGGAGCCTAACTAACCTTATAATAACTACTATATGTGTTTTTTAATGACTTTGCTTGAAGTCTCAGAAACATTTGAATTTTATTAACAAAGAGGCTTAGTGTAGAGGAATAATCTGTACTGTAGCAAGCAGCATCTACTGGTACTATTCTCCAGTTCAAGCACTAACTACACACATGACAATGTCTGTGACATTTATTAAGCATTTTGAAATGAAATTAAAAGAAATTACACATACAAATCTTTGACTTTTAAACGAGTAAGGTCAAACATTAATTGTTTATTAATTTCCTTGATAATAACAATGTTAAAGAACAAGAACAAGTAATGCCCTAGAAACAACAAACAAAAATCCCAAATTTTGGCTTATAAATCAAGTTTTACAGCTTTTTCAAGAACATTATTCACATTTTATTGAATGATTAGCAATATAATAACTTTTTTTTTTTTAAATCTGAGAACAACTTATAATGCAATGAGTACCACATGATGTAGAAATTGAAATATCACAGTTCTTTAAGTGTTAAAAAATATCTGTGCACTGTATGTACAATAACTAAGACAATATTACACTCATATGTATGGATAGGAATATATGAAACGGTGTGTAAAAGAGATAATTAAAATATTTATGCTAATAATAATTAGTATTCTTTCTCTTAGACATACTGTAATACACATCTTTCTTTCAGGTGTACTGTAATATGCATATACACGTATGTTTGTTTCAGTCAGAACTTGTATTAAGTTTGAAGCTCTATAGAACACATAGTAGAGCATAGACATTACAATGCGTGAACACTAAAGCTTAATCAATATGAACACTGCAGTAATAAAACAAATATTGCACAAAATTACAATAGATTTCAAGGCAATGCTAAAACTACTTCCTCTCACACTTGAGAAAGGAGTCTGATTTTTTTTTGGAATAACAATTTAACTACAAGCTACATGTTTGTTGGAATGAATGCAACTTTCTGAACTTACAGGAACAACAGAAAATTCATGGAATTTCATGGCCAAAAGAAAACAACCTTGAATACGTACTTCAGCCCCTTAGTAAAATGAAGCAGGGAGTTTAAATATGTACTATGTATCAACATTTTACAAGAGTGAATGGAACTAAGGACCTTTTTATGACCACCTGTATCACACATATCTATACAGTGTTCCTGTAAGAAAGGTACTATGTACACATAACTGCTAGTGTACTGTATAATTTACAGTTTCTGAACCTACATATCTGTACTATATAACAAAACTGAAGGACTTGGAACATTGTGTGAGCATGTCTGCAAAGTAATTGCACTGTATATAAAAACATTACATACAATAATTTATAAAACACTCAAGTCTGGTTGAAAGGTCATTTAAGGTGCAATATATTACACATCACATGTAAGACAGTGTAACAAAAATATTTATATGCAAGAGTCATTACTCTCAAATGCTACAGAGAAACTTTTGTATACTTTTACTATATAGCTAGTATCAAACAGTGTTGACAATCTTGCACTTACAGCTAGTTTTCAAGGTCTTTTAGATGGTTCTTTAAAACCTGTTTTTGTTTCTTTTAATATTTATATGTATAATAGTACATTCTTAGCTTTTATCACATAAATGTTGGACATGCATATAAAACATTATATTGTTTGTATGTTCTTTCAGCTTCCTGGATTTCTTGAAGTTGGGAATCAGTGAGAAGAGTGGTATCTTCATCACTGCTTAGGCCAAGGTAAAATTTATTAAAATTAAGAACTTCTTGTCTGGCTTCACTAAGATTTTCCAGAAGCCTTTCAACTTCTGTTCTGATTGTGTGGATTTGTTCATTGTGTTGATTGTACAAGTTTTGTCTCTTTATATTCTGCCACATTCTAAGCTCTGCAAGATCCTTGTTTAGAGTCCAGTAGTTTGTGTGCAACTGTTGAAATATATTCTTTGGATTCCTTCTGCTATACTGAGCCATCTGAATTTTATAAGCATGTGTAATTTCATCATGTTTTAAACGTAATTGGTTTTCTAGATTATTTTCAGATTCTTTCATTTCCATTAAGATTTTCCTGTGTTGCCAAGCTAATTGTTCTTGGTGTTCTTGTATCTTTTCATCAAATATATCAATGCAAGACTTGGTCTTAGTGCGGGCTCGTTTACATGGTAGAGCTACATCATCATCATTAGTTCGTACTCTTTTCCTAACTGACTTTTCAATTCTTCCCTTTATAAATGATGTCTTCTGAAGTCTTTTTTTCCTAAATGAATGAAATGTCACATCCCGGTTTGGATTGGGAACAGATGCATTCATCCATAGGCTTCGGACTTTTCTGTAGTGTTCCTCATCAGTTTTTAGCTCTCTGATATGATCCCATTCAGGGTTTTCTATGTCCCTATTCTCCTGGGGGTCTTTACTCTCAAATGGGGCTGGTATATTTTCAGTGTTAGTGGAATGGGTACCTGGAATCTCAGAAATTGGATTTGAGTCTGGCATAGCCTCTGTCACAACAGTTTCTAATTTAATATTTTGTTTGTCATAATTTTGAATAAGGCTCATATTTTGGCTAATGTTCTGAGCAATAACAGACCCTACCTTAGCTTTTTGAACTTCATTAACATGATTTTGTGGTCTGCTATTTTTGAAACTTGTTTCATCAATCCAAAAGTCATTTCCTGACAAAAGAATTTCTGAGTGTGATACTGGAGATAGGTTTGCAGAATTATTTTCAATCAAAGCTTGATTCAAACAAGTTTTCAAACTGTGGTTCTCTTCACAAATTATTTGTTGTATGGCATTATCAGGAGAATCTGGCAATAATTCCATATCTGATTCCAAGAGTTTATCTTCATTATCACTACATGTAATACCACTAGGGTCTAGTTCTGAATCACGTGTATCAATTATAATGTACCCTACTGGTGCATTTGGAGAATATGAGTTTTTGTTTTCAAAATCATGTATATATTTTCCCTCATATTTGTCATGAAGCATGTTGATGTCCTTTTGTTGGTTGTTCATCAATGAATTTTCTGAAGGATCATAGACTTGCTTTTCATTTGCACAAGATGTCATATTAATGTTTTTAGCTTCCCATTCATATTTTACATCAGGACAAAAGTTGTTTCCTTCCAATGCTTTGAAATCTTCTTTCATTCCAACACTACTTTTGTTTCCATCTAATTGTAATTTTAATTCACATTTTGGAAGAAAATCAGTATCAACACAAACCACTTCTTTGTTGGAATTAGGCATAGGTTTACATAAAACATCCAGTTTGGGCGATTCCTGTTTAATTTCTACGTTACTTCCATAAACGCTATTTTCTGATGATTTTTCTAAATTGATTTTGAGGTTAGACTCTGTGCCAAAATCATCCATTGACAGTTTCAATTCAGAACTTTTATCAGACTTACTTTTTATGTCCTTTAATGTTGGTTCTAATTGCTTATTTATGTTATAATCACTACTGATATCATCTAAAGATAGTTCCAATAAATTATTTATATTAGTATCTCTTCTGATGTTGTTTAATGTTTTCATTTTGCTCCTTATATTAGAAGCATTGCTAATGTCATTTAATGATGATTCTAATTTGTTTTTCAACCTAGAATCAACATACATCACACCCAACGATGAAAAATTGTCTTTGTTAAAATCACATAATGGTAGTTTTGAGTCAGATTTTATTTTAGAGCATTTGCTGGTGTCTTCTATTTCAACGTTTACAGTAGAATCACTGAAAGGGTTATCTGTTAAACATTTAAATCTATTTTCTAAATTTGAGTAGCTTTTGGTGGCAGTCTGACAGGAATTTTGAAAATGGTTGTTAGTAAAAGTTGTGGAATGAGAAACAAAATCATCATTGAAATTCTTCTTGGGCATTTTAGGCATATCTAACCACTTATCAGGATATTTCTGCAAATTCTCTTTGATACTATCTTTTAAACCCTTATTTAGGTTTAAACGTTTTTTGTTTTTTTCTGAAGTGTTCTGTGTTTTTTCTATTCCATTAGATTTCACAATTGAGCATTTAGAATTGTTAAACTGAATATCATGCATAAAACAATCATTATCTAATCTTAAATTTTTGCTTGAAGTACATGTAATACCAGTATTTTCATCATCTGCTATTTGTGGTTTAAATCTAAGTGTTTCAAATATCCATTTAGCAAACGACGAAACAGTTGATTTTAAAGCTCTATCATTTTCAATTGAATCTTTTTCACCTTGTGAGATGTCTTGTATCATTAGGGTATCCCCATTATCAATACAATTACAGGATTTTTTAGCATTCCTATCTATCAGTTTAGTAAGTAATGAAACATCTTGTTCTTTACAGAAGCTTTCACAATGACATTCTTTACAGAAATTGTCATCATTACAATCTCTGACAAAAATGTCACCATAGCAATCATCTCTGGAGAAGCTGTCACTGTTGTAGTCTTCTTTACAGAAACTGTTATCATTGCAATCATTACCTTCACACATGCTTATCAATGAGCTTTCAAGTTCTTCAAATGATAAATTCATAAAGTTCTCAGACATATCTTTTTCAAGCTGATCCATTTAATAGCTATCATCTACTGTTAAAAATACCCTGTCTTCATTAATTTCCTTGAACTGTCTTTCTGAAGTAAATTCAAGTTTCCCTCTCAACTTGAACTTCATATATAGAATTTCAAACAATATTTTAAATAACAAAATACTGTCTCCTTTGATTTTGTTTGTACTTAATAAAATCTAAAATTCACAGATATGTAACTTTTAAACTCACTTTGAGGCTACTACTATTTATTTTGTTTTTCTCTTCAGTTTTTCATGAGACCTAAAATTAAAAAAGAAATCAAAATTTCATTAAGAGAATCATGCAAATCATTTCAAAATTAAAATGGTACAAATGTTTGGAATAAAAACATTTTAAAAATTATAGCTTTTCAAATTAAATCAACACATTTCACATCCCAACAATTCATCAAACCTCAATAGGAAGTAATAGATAACAATATATACTAGGGTAAGATTACTATCTTAACTACAGCAATATGAATAGAAAATGAACTTCATAATTCTTCATCAGAGCTTGTTGCAGTATCAGTACACTCTTGTGTACAACTTTTCTGGGCAATTTTACAAGATCCTGCTTGTCCTTTTAGATTAACTATGGCATGTTTTTCATATATGATACTTTTTTGTAATCCCTTCACTTTATCATTGTATGGTTTTGATCTATATAACGAACTTACATTTTATCATAAATTAATAATTAAGTTACTCACTAAAGTTGATTATTTTCATGACAACCAATTTAATTACAACTTCAGTTAATTCATTAGTTTACATGACACAAGTCAATGTAATCACTGCTCATTCGTAATTGATTTTAATATGGATTAAATCGTCCACCTCTATAATGTTAAAAACATATTTTGCGAATCATACCCTAACTACTCTTTGAGTTTGACTAAGTAATTTTGTTTCAAATTAAATGTCAACTGGAAAAGTATTGTCGTGTAAGAACAGGCCTACATACGTCGCGAGTTACGTCCTATTAGTATTACTAATGCAGTTATCACGTACTTTAACATTAGTACTTTAAAAGATTAATTTTAAATTAACGAAATATTTCATTTTCAATTTCAGTCAACTCTCATTCGTTTATAACTTGAAACTCATATTCATACTAATATGTAAGTACTGCAAAAACAAATTTAGTATCCCAAATAACCACACTAGAAATTCAAGTTGAGTTGCTTAAACTATGTATAAAAATAGTTACATTCAAAACGCAGAAACTGACCTCAGATTCATCTTTACAACGACCTCTTTGTCATTTAAAGTTTTAAGCACAGAGTTACTGAGCGTGTAGATTACTTTCAAATGTTCTCACATGTGTGAAAACTATTCTAATACGCCACCTACAATATGATAATTTAATTCCTAAACAATATTTTTTGTTGTTGTTTGGTTGTTTTTGGATTTTTTAACGCACAATTATTGTTAGTTAACAATTAACAATATTTCTCCATAATGTATCGAAACTTAGGAGAGTGATCAAATATGGAATCAACTTTCTTTACCTTTTACATGATTAATTTTTAAGCGTTTTAATGACGTTTTCGTTGCAAAGCAGATTCTTTTTTCTTGTTTTCCGTTATTGATTTTAAGCGCAATCTAGACGGGTCAACAGATTTCTTGAGTTTCTTTACGTATTACACCTTGCGAGCTTCAGAGTTTCAGAAATTTAAAACAGGATTTTCGTAAAAGAAAAAAAATTAAACATAGTTTTTAATATTCAACTTCTCACTGGCACAATACAAATCTTATGTAAAAACAATTTCTTTAATAAAATATCAATATATTTCATTTGTGATGATGAGTTTTTTGTTTGTTTGTTTTATAGTAAGCCATATTGGACTATCCTTTGTGTCCACCGCGGGCAATTGAACCCCGGATTTAAGTGTTGTAAATCAGTAGACTTACCACCGTCACAGCGGGAGAATCTGGTGAAAACTTTTGTTGAATACAGGAGGTTTTCAGACTGCTGAATCACTACATAAAACAAAGCTTTGGTAAAATAAATAGTAATAAAATTTTTAAAAGAAACGAAACAGTTTCAATTTATTTGCCTAAATTAACTATAACTAATGCACACGGTTAAATTATATATATAATGGATTTTAATAGAGTCACGAAATTTTAAGTGTTTAAAATTATTGGTGGACTTATTTTCCTACTTGAAAATATCTTTTGTTGCCATATTTCGCATAATACAATGTTCAACTTGATAGTAAATTATAATTTGACAGTAAACATCTGTATGCAGTTATCATCAACTCACTGTTCGAAAATTAAATATCTTAATGTGTGGATTTGTGAAGCAAAATTTTGAAAAATATTCTAGGTTGATAACATTAAGTGTGATACAAGATTCTTCATATTTCCAATTTCACCACGAGAAACATTTTTAAAATACTATTCCACTTTATGTTTGTCAAGTTTTTATATATATAGGCCTGATCTTTGCAGTAGGTTTCTGTGATTTGTTGGCAATAAATTTCAATAACAAACAATCAGTATACAGTCCATTTGTTTCAAAATAATATATTAATTAAAACAAGTGAAACGTATATACAAATATTCATTATACTGTTGATTATCACAGTTGTTTCCAGAGCTATTATTATTGTTTCTTTTTCGCCAAAGTCCACACAGGCTGGTTCAATTACTTTAAAAAACAATTGACAAGACGAATTATTCGTCTATGCTCAGTTATTACAATACAATCTATTATAGTTTCACTATAAAAATCGCCACTATATACTCTTTATGACTAAACTCACAATCACGCAGAAAAGATCTATCTGTTGAACTGAATTTTCGACGCGTATTATACCCCGACAGAAGTCTAAATCGTTCCACACGCTTCTAGATATTATGATGCAATAATACTCAATTATAACAACGAGAAAAACACAGAAGGTTTTAGTAACATGACGCAATAATATAACAATCACCAATTCATAACTACTGAACTACACAAGGTATGATTCGTAAACAGTTACGTAAACAAACTGGCAATAAACTATTGCTTTTAAAAATAACTAAATTTAACCCTCGTGCTATCTAAATCATAACTCTCGCATTAAACGTAAACGGAAACAATCGTGAATATCTAAAAGTGTTATTATGTGAATATCACTCTCAACTTCTTAATCGTCTTACCTCTTTCACTAACAATTTTTGCAAGGTTCGCCACTTTATATAAATTGATAACTTTTATTCTTACCTCAGTGTTCTTATCATAGTCGGTTCAGGGACGTTAATACTGACAGAGATTGTAAATTCCGAATTATCATATGTGTAATTCCGTACCAGTAATTCCTTGTATGATAAAGCAAACGCCTACTTGTGTAGTAACATAATATGATCAGAAACCTGATTGTGTAAAAAATGTCGTAATAGTTCTGATACAATGAATTGTAGATTTCAATGGAAAATGTGTATCACTGTCAAAACTTATCCTTGAAATTCAAAAGTGGATAATTCGTGTAGTTTTTTACATGTATCCTGTCTCTTTTGTATTTCTCATCTTCAAATTTGCAACGTAGCTGTTAAAAGTGCTAAACCAGCCCCAAACTACATGCAGAAACGTGTTTTGCCACTAATGCACCAAAAGGATTAAATCTATTAGTTGAAATAACAATTTTATGATCGCCGAATATTGCGCTAGTCTAGGCTCCACATTCGTATTTATTATGTTTCTTTACCGAAATGAAATAAGATTCTTATACGACACAGCAGAGTGAACTATAATTATACAGTTACTTCTCACAAGAAGCCACTGATGGCCTAACTTGCGAAAATGAACATTTAATAAACACATAGTGTCATTTCATTGATAATAACTTAAGTTCAACTTGCAATATGCTAAAATTACAAAGGAGGTGTTTTAAAACTCAAATTTATATTTTATATTCAAATATTCAAACGTCATCGTCATGTATATTCGTTGTTTTCTCTTCATTTAGCACTTTTTCACTCCATTTGACTACAAAAATACAGCTGAAACAAGACGTTTTTAGATGAACAAATAACGGTGAAATAGGCAGCAACTGTAGGGAAAAATTTGGAGGGATAATTTACAAAAGTATCTCAGGTAGAAAGAACGTTTGGCAGAAGTGAATATTTGTAAACTCAAGAATTTATCAGAATATATGAAACCACTGATTATTAGCTTGTACCATGTCAAAAGAAAATATGATATACTAAGTGTTTTCCTTAATTTTGATTGGCATATATTATTTTTTAGAATTAATCCATTCATAAGCTTGGGGATTTTAGTGAATATTTCCTACTGTTAAGGTCTGTTCCAATTACACCATTTGAACACATATTATTATGAACTTTTGATGTATAATTTGAGATAGGCACATGAATAAAATATGCTGCTTAGTTTCTGAGTTTGTTACAGACACAATATAAAAATGAAGTATCAACTCTGTACTAAATAGGAACACTATTAGTAATTAAGCCTTCCCCATTGGAAATTTAGCAGGGCACTGCATAGGAAATCAAAATTGTCGTGAGATTGTGAGGCACATATGAAACAAGAAGCCATGTTAGTTTGAAGGAACTGTAATAGCTAGGCAAACGGCCCAGCGTAATTGTAGGAATATAATTAAGATGTTATTTCCTTATGAAGCCTGAGTTCAATTGATGTATAACAGAGATTTTTTACTGGTGTTTAATAAAACTATTACAAAGAGTATTTATTTGAATTACTTGCAGTCAATGACAGACACCAACTCAATAAAGCTCATGTGAGAGTCATGTAGATTGAATTCATAACATTTAGTTAGAACTTATATAAGTAGCAAAGTGGAAGATACGAACAGTATTGCTCATTACTTCTTAAAAATAGTTCTTTAAATCAACTTTATTATTTTTGCTCATAAAAACTTCTTTAATCAAATCTATTACTCTTACTCAATCACTTAAAATTGTAAGTTACATTTTACAAGCTACTTTGTATAATTTTACATTATTAAATGGAATTAAAACAGGCACGTGGCTTGTAAAAACTAAAAACATAATTGTCTTGGACAGTATCATCAGTGATCAATGTTAAAGGGACATCACGAATAAGAACATTATGACCAATGCAGAGTTTTGATATTGCCATTTGTGTCAGAAATGCATGCAAATGGTTTTAGATAATGAAGATTCAACTCGTTATCTATAACCTCCTTACATAGTTTGCTGAGGGAAGTTTTTGCCGCCAGGTCAATGTACCTCATATTTAATGACCAAAAGCAAACCTGAAAGTTATCAACATAGATATTGTTTACAACTGTTAGAGAAAGTTGATTAGTGATGGCTTTGAGCTTAATGCTAAAACGTGTGAAACTCAAGAGGCAAAGCCTGAGACATTCTTAGTTTTGTTTGAAGGAATAGAACAATGTTGACATAAAAGTACCTCCCTGATGAAAAACGTTTGCATAAAAGTGGGTAAATACATATACAGTCCACAAGAATGGAGATCCTATAAGATACTGAACCTTTATTTGTGTCACAAACCTTCTAAAAAAAAGAAAATTAAAAAAAAGATTCCTCCTCTCGAAAAAGGGTTCCCTCAGTGACGTTTCAAGTCAAAGCAGATGGTCTACGGTAAGATCTCTGTTGATGGATATTATACTCGGTGTTGGAGAGGATTTATTTGATCCTAGGAAACGTTACATAGACAGCTGATCAAAGCAATAGGACTATAATTAGAAATAATTTTACGATCTTTTCCAGGCTCTTGGAAAAAGGAATTGCAATAACCAAATGACACAAATGGGTAACTCCTCTTCCTGCCAACTCTAGTTCCAAAGAACAAAAAGACCATGTGAGGCAGGAGAGAGAGAGAGATGGCGCGTCAGACTGGTGGATGACAGTTCAAGTTTCACCAGAGTGAAAAAAGCGATTGTAGTCATAGAGACAGTCAGGCCGAAAAGAAGATGTAATTATTTCAGCCCATGTTTTGATGGCCAAGAAGACAGGGGAAAAAGTACATTTGCTAGATTGTTAGGAAAGGTAATTGTAATTTCTTGAGCGGAGAAGAAAAACATCTGAAAGTCCCTTTTAGTGTAAATTGCTCCTACTGTAAGGATGCAATTGAAGAAAAGAAAAAAAATGGTTGTTTTCCTTACACAATACCTGTATAAAACCACATTCTCCAAATTCATTGCATCTGGTGGCATATATTTCAAAACATCTACCGCCCTGCTACATGGGCTTCAGGACATAATCATTACAAGTTACTCTTCTAAAGAACACCAGCCACTCATCTGTTGTCACTAAACGAACCCCTCCCCCATTAAACATAAGGTTTGAAGCTACAACTTTTAAAATTATTTTACACCGTATAATATAAAATATATATTTTTCTCAACTTTCAGTGCTGACTGAAGGATGGAAACCACTTTCAATGAAGATGACAAATAACATCAGATAAATATTTATTTATTCTGCCAGACGTTTCGGGTTACGTCTTTAACATGGATCTATGAATGTCACAAGTTACCAAACGGATTTGTGTGCCCGGCA
>NW_013666993.1:263150-278643 GCF_000517525.1 Limulus polyphemus | reverse complement strand
CGGCTAGCGCAGATAGTAACAGAAAATAATGTAAAACTACAACAGTATATTGGAACGGTGCACGGTGAAACGTACTAAAGTATTGTTGAACAAGTTAGAGTAGACGCAGATTAAAAATAAATAGATAAATAATAAAATGAAAGCATAAATAATAACGAGATTATAGGGGCCAGACCCTATATATTGTTGTAGTTTTACGTTATTTTCGGTTACTATCATTTAAAATCTGTTTGGTAACCTGTGACGTTTATAGACTCTTGATAAAAGCATAAGGCGAAACGCCGGGTAGAATAAATAAACTTTTATTTGGTGTTGTTTGAAGAGAGATCTGCTTAATTGTGTACGTTTGTTAACTGTGTATTGTGAGGGTATAGCTTCAACCTACAGTTTTCTTTTGTTACTCGTATCTCCGAATAACATGTTTCTCGTGAGTGCAGCCCCACAGTGGTACAGCGGTATGTCATTGGACTTACAACGCTAGAATCTGGGTTTCGATACTCGTGGTGGGCAGAGCACAGATAGCCCATTGTGTAGCTTTGTGCTTAATTACAAACAAACAATCGTGAGTGCATGTATTAAGAAGAAAACCTACTCAACGGATTACAGTGCTGTAATTTTAGTAAAAATATTTTTATCTAGATGTTTAATGGACAATATTGTATTCATTTCTCAAATAATTAATGCATCTTTAAATACTTTGTAGCTATACCTTTAGACAGAAAATATTTAGGATCATGACTTTCAGAAAACAACTTTTAGAATGCTAACACGGCTGTTGATAATATTTTCAAATATTCAAGCGCTTTCCTTACCTCGACCGAATTTATTTTTATGGCATTTTATTTTAGGAGCTATTCAGTAAATAAACAATGTTTTGTATTAATATGCACCCCTTTTAACTAAATAATTGGTTGAAATTGTAAAATTATGCATGTTTATGCTTGTGGTTTGGTCAGTAACTTCTAGAATGGGCAAAGGAAACGACAAGAGGATACAGGTTTAATGTTTACAAAGATGAGCTAAGCTGTCAATAAGACAATATTATTGCTCTAACGTGGGGGTATAAACTTGTAGAATCAGTTGCCATCAGGGGTAGTGGAGGATGGCACTTTGAAAACAATTTAAAACTAAGTAGTATTCATTGTTTCCTGGGAAAATAGAGGCTGGGCTAAGTATTTCGTTTTCTCAAAGGAGAGTGTGTAGTATAGCCTTGAAGGATCAAGTTGGCTTTTGTTGTTCGAATATTTTGCCATATCATTTTTGCTAACACATATTCATTGACGTTAGAAAAAGATCTAGGCCTATTTCTTTAATATTACAGTATATAAATATATTAATCTAACTTATAATTAGTTTTACAATCAGTAATTCGGCTTTTTTTTTCAGTCAGGTCCTTACTTGTGAATTTTTAGCGATTAATATGGCCGTAAGTTAGATCAAAATTTTGTTGTTTTAGCGAAAAGCTGTCTTGGTGACATTGTAATGTGATAGTCAATCTCACTATTCGTTGATAAAGCGTCGACCAAGAGTTGGCGGTGTTGATTAGCTGCCTTCCCTCTAGTCCAGTTTATCACTTCAAAATTAGCGACTGGTATCACAGATAGCTCTCAAATAGATTTGCGCGAAATTCTAACAAACTGTCATTGAAATTACTTGGAATACAAAATGGTTTCCGCAAATCAAAAGAAAGCACGAATTATTCAGTCAAACTTATCGAAGTACGTTTAATCCGAACAAATGCATCGTCGCCAGCTTTTTCGATGTTTAGAAAGCCTTCGGCAGTGTATGACATAACGGGTTAAGGTTATAAGTGCCTTAAATGAAACTGCCGCGTGATATTATTCACTGACTTTCCAATTTTCTCGATCATAGAAAGGTAAGAATTAATGTGTCGAGCACATTCTCAAAATATTTTATCCCAGAAGCAGGTCTGGGGTATTAAGCCCTATATTTTGTTTGGTTTGATTTGAATTTTGCACAAAGCTACACGAGGGCAATCTGAGCCAATTATATACAATGTCTAGGTGGCAAAAATAGAAGCGCAACGACTGAAAATATCCTTCAAATTTATAAAACGCACATTAGTTCAATGTGCATGGTTAAATGTTATAAAAAACGCATATAACTAAACTATAGACAATTCAAAATTCAACAATCACTAAAGCATAGAGAGTTACAAGAAACACCAGTTAAACATTTTCATATAACTATGTAGACATTCATGTGTTGTAGATAGATTACTACATAGATCGATAGAATATTTCAGGAAAAATTTGATGGCCTGGAAAAACCCATTTTGGTGTGGGGTAATCTAAGGACATTTCTAACACGCATGCAATGATTGCGTGTTTAGAAATCAGATTTCGTAATAACTGGTATCATCGATTATGGAGGATGGAAGAAACTACTGTTTTCATTAAACAAAACGCTTAAGCATTGATATCTACGCTATGGAAGAAGGAAGAGGTCCAGAGTCAAGACCGAAATCACGACCATGTGAGAATCTGTAAATTTACTGCTGATATATTTGGTTTAGTTAAAATTTTGCGCCAAGCTACTCGAGGGCTATCTGCGCTAGAGGTCTCTAATTTAGACAAGAGGGAAGGCAGTAAGTCAACACCAACCACCGCCCACCCTTAGGCTACTTTTTTACCAACGAATAGGGGAATTGACCGTCACATTATAACACTCCCACAATTGAAAGGACGAGCATGTTCAGTAATTGGGATTCAAACCCACAGATTGTGAGTCGAGCGCCCTAACAACCTGGTCATGCCAAGGCCTGTCCATTTGGATACTGTACATAAGCAGGATGAGGGAAATATTCATGATAAAAACATACATAAAATACAAACATTATCCATTTACACATAAATGAATAATAAAAATCTGAAATCAAAATTAAGAATACTGAAATAGATAAAAATTAAATATAGTCAAAAAATAACTGTAAATAATGAAATATTGTAGTGGTAAGTAGAATAATTTCCAAACAAAATAAAATAAAGTTTACTACGTTTTCAATTAAAGGGAAGAGATCACTGATACTAAAGTTAAAGTTGATACCATGATACTAATCATTTAGGCAGTTCTTGCTTCTCTCTTGGTTTCTAATTTAAACCCGGCTTGAATACGTATGAGAACTATGATATTGCTGGAATAATCGTGTTGGTTAAAGAGTAGGACAACAGGACGGTATTTCTTAATAATGGCTGGATATTTGTGGTTATTAAACAGTTCTCTAATGGGAGTCTGGCTTTTTCCAACCTAACAGTAGTTGCCTTTTTTGTATTATATGAATTAAGTTGTATTTTGCCGAGAGATTGGTTTTTACCTCGTTGATAAAAGAAAGATTGTAGAATGTACAAAATTAATAAAATTATAGATTTCAGCATTGGAAGGATGATGCAAAGTTTAATTCTCGAAAACCTGTGAAAGTAGTGGGGGGACACGAAAATTTCGTGACAGGAATTTAGTTTTAAAAGGAAAGAAACTTTCCTAAACTGGAGTGTTCAGGGATATTAGGATCCTCTTTCGCCCCACTCGCGATGATTTATTTGCTACATTCGTGAATTATTTAATTTTAGCTAGAGAGTAATGGGAACAAATTCTAAAATATTTTTATTCAGAATTTTAAATATACAAATTCCCTGTGCACAGCGATCAATAGAACCAGTTACCTCAAGCTTCGTTTGACCTTCGGCCCTGTACTGACCCAATCAGTAATCCCATTAGTGCCATCATTAGTTGGTGATAACTTGTTGAGCACGCCCATAGAAAAATTTTTGAATGTCTATTGAAGATACTAGCATTACTTAGACGCTCACCTGGGAAGGGGGATTAACCAGCAAGAAACCGATACCGGGTGTCTTGAACAATTGTTTTATTGAACGACTAATTAACCAACCATATTCCCCAAATCTGAGTTCAAATATAAACTTATAGTCATTTTTTGAATACAATATATGAGCCTGTGATTATTTTAAAGTAATGGTAAATTGTCTAGCGCTGATAATCATTTTACCTTTTTTATTTACATAAAACCAACTGTATATTATTTACATTTTCTATTAATTCATAAGCAATTATTGTAAATTTCAAGGATACAATATCGGAACCTCAACATATTATATATATATATATATATATATATATATATGTACTTGTACTTGTAATAACTTGTTTGTGTATAATATTTAAACATGCCTGTGTTTTATTATCATGAAAACGATTTGAATATCTCTAAATTCTATCTACAGCCATTACCGTATACTTATACATTTAATTTATAAACTGTAGCTATGCAATGGGCTATAAGAATTGTACCACTGAGTGTATCGAAACTAAATTATAAGCCCTCAGCTTTACCGCTGAACCTCCGAGTGGAAAGCAAACACAGATATAAAAAAATCTACAAGAATTCATTAAGACATAATAGCAGAAACATACAAACAAAAGACATTGCATGTTAAGTAACATAATAGTTGGAACTATACGATATTTTATTTTGAAACAACCAAGAAAGTTTATGAAATTGCACTGGTTGCAATAAGATTGCGGAGCAGCTGTTTTAAAAAATGTAAGAAAACATTCAAAACAATGAAATAGATTGTTAGGATGTGTCTACTTATTCCATACACATTGTTGTACATCAACCACATTAAGTTGTTGGCTAATCATGTGCGATAACTCTTCGCATTGAACATGAATGCTTTACTCTAGCTGCCTGTACGATTTCAGTGTTCAAAGCAAACTAACATGATAATCAAAAACCTACTAATTCGAATTGTGTGGTAATACATAAAAATTCCCAAATTATTAGTAATTCTAATATTTATTAATACACTAAGAGAATTGGCCTATAGGGTTCACTACCATTCATTATGAATACATGTTAACAAGAATAACATGATACAACAAAGGATCATTTGATCATTCAAAGCTGTCCCCGGAAAAACTTCGAATTTAGACCCACCACTTATTTTTCAGGAAATCATCGATTCTACTCTCCAACTATAGCAAAGTATCTGCTTTCACAATCTCAGAAGAAAACTCATTCCTTAAGTTTATACCATTATGTTAGAGTACCATATTGTCTTATCTTGCATCTAAGTCGTTTTCTTTTTTCTCTCTTTTCAGAACGGATACCAATAATCTATTACTCTATTACTAAAATTGACAAAATAAAATTGTTGAAATTCAGAAACATACATATGGTAAACAATTTCTAGTAATTATTCAATTAAAACGAATATATATTTATTAATTATAGGCTCGTGGCTCAGCGGCAAGTGTGAGGGCTTATAACGCTAAAAATAGGTTTTTGATACTTGCAGTCAGGAGTGATATTCTGCCGGTATCTGAACTTACTTTTCAAAACGGTACCAATACCGGGACTTATTTGAGCTTCTTTGTCGTTTTTTTTTATGTTTACACGTAGCTTTTTTTTTCTTTTTCAAAAATAGGTCCACTTCACCCAGCTGAGTACCTCTACTTTTGTATTGAGAATTCCACATATTCTCACAGCGTGAGCACAACACAGTTAACCCATTGTGTATTTTTGTACTTAATAACAAACAAATAATTATATACGTCACTTTTGTTTTTTTACATAAAAAGAAAGAAAAACGATTCATGGTGAAAGGTGAATCGTGCAAACATTTGAAAATAGTATAGTATCAATAGACGTGTTAACATTTTTGAGAACTAATTCGAAAGTTATGTTTCTAAAATTTTCATATATAATAGTTACAACGTATTTTAATGATCAGTTAATTATTTGAACAACAGATAACATATGCATCATTAGATATCCATGCGAAAATATATTTACTAAAATTATAATAATGTAGTTTAATGAATGTTTTGAGACAGCTTGACGGGGTAATGAAAAACTTTATTATAAATGTTTCGACAAGATTTTTTCATGATAAAGGCAGTCTCATAACTTCTACTTTCTTAAAAGTGCATTCCTCGTTATCAAGTGGTAATGTAATAGATATTTTCACGGGAAGCACGTTATTCCGCGAATATAACACAACTAAGATTGTAGGCTGAAACAACACTCTCAAACTGCATATAATTTGATCACATAAGTCCTTTAAATATGTGCATCTTCAGAGTGCATGTCAGTAATTATGTGTTAAGCAGAGAAACATGTTTTTCAAAGACGTTAGTAGCTTCAATTGCGTGTTTAGATGGGATGTTCGTTTAGACGCAACAAGCGAGTGGCAAGTGCTCTTTAGAATAGCAACTTGCAGTGAATATATCCTGAATCAACATCTAACAGGGCAGTAGATGTTTTGAAATGCATGTTATCAGATGTGATGAGGTTGGAAGGTAAGATCTTATTTTGGTGGTATTGAAAGCCAAAAGACCATTGTTTTCCTTTTGTTTCTTCAGTTGCATCTTTATAGTAGGTGCAGCTTCTGAACAAATATTCAATGTTTATTACTTTGAAAAATATCTTAATGCCTTTATTTAAAATTAAAAACTGTTTTTGTTTTAGATGCATTCACAGGTGCTACAAAGACATTTCATTGGCAAAATATACATGCAAATACCGCTGCAGAAAAATGACATCTGCGCTTCTTTATTTTTTGAAAATACTTTATTGGAATCTTGCTAAGAATTATTTTGTAACTAATCAGGTTACAACCTTTAAACTTATGTTACTGACTGAATGTCTGGCCTATCAGAGACTCAGTTAACTATGCATTTTTATTCACATGACTTACATGGAGGACTATTATAATCTGCCAACTCATGAATTTATGGAGCTAATCCCAAGTACCAGTGTTAGCGACAATAAAAATAACCAATGCTGTAGCGCCATCTACTTCAATGTTAGAGGATACTGCAGACTACTCCCCAAGACATTGGAACCAATTTCATCAACAAAGATTTCAATGGTACATAAACAGTTAAAAGGCCCCAACACTTGAACTGGTAACTTTAGCTCCAAAGCCTAGTACTTTAAAGCTGAAAAAATTGTTGCATTTTATCTCTTCAAATTCATCTTCACCTTGTGTAAAACCTGAATTTTGTTTAACAATTCATTTAACTTTTTTGTATATTTGTCAGTTAACGAAGATTTAGTTTTAATAAGATTGTTGGATTGGTTGTTGTTGTTGCTCTGCCTACCGCTGGTATCGAAACCCGATTTTAATTATGATAAGTTTTCAGCTTCTGAATCAGCAGAAGGCAGTTTGAAGAGGAGCGTAAAATTTGAGTTGTGGTTTCTTTTTTCTTTTCAATATGTGAAGATTTCACAATTATGTTATGAAAGTCAAATATTACTTATTTACCATTAATATTCTTTATGTCACTTACATTTAATTCCCAATCTTCATTTGATTCTGATTCCTTGATCATTATGACTTTATTGTAAAGTCATCTGGTTTTGCTTTCTTTTGTTATGCAGTAAATGTGTTTATAGTTATGGTCAATATAACGTATATTAATCAGAATTTTCGCGCAAAGCTACACAAAAGGTTATCTACACATAGCCGTCCATAATTTCGAACTAATATAATAGAGAAAAGGCAGCTAGTCAACAGCATCTACCGCCAAATCTAGAGTTGTTCTTGTCTGATCGAATAGTAGTATTTGACCTTCACTCTCATAGCATACCCACGGCCCTAAAATGCGGAGTGTTTTTTTCTGTCAAGTGGTCGCAATCCTTAAAATCTCAGTTCACGGTCCTAGTACCCCAATCAACAGCTACGTCAGGGCCCTGTGAGGCTTAAAATATTTAATGTTAAACTACATGCGAAACGTTTCCTATTTACAATAGCGCGATCTGTTATTGAAAGTTGTACAAATAATGTAACTGTTTCTTTCATTTTTTTAAATCACTTAAAAACACTTAACAGTATTGAACTGGATCATATGTTCGTAAGATTTTTATTTCTTTTTACATTGGGTTATGTTACTATTTATATGAAATTGTAAATCATTTCAAAAATCACATTGTTTATTTGGTCAAGCGTGGCGCCACTGGTTAACATTAAGGACAAGAGATCAGAAGCTTCAGTATTCGCATTTCGTTATCGAAAAAAAAAATACAGTTCCACAATTTGAGGTTTTGGGTGTCTTGTAAGAATTACCGTAAACTCCTACCATTCGATCATAAAGAGTAGCCCAAGAGCTGGCGGTGGGTGCTATTAACTATCTCATTTCCCTCTAATTTATCAGTTCGAAATTAGTGACGGCTAGCACAGATATTCCTTGAGAAGCTTTGAGTGAATATTCGAAACAAATAAACAAGTAAACTGTTCCACTAATAGCGTCAATTTGGTGATGTCATAGTTACTAATACTCTTTCCGTAGATGCAAAATAAAGTGTTACATTGTTTTCACATGCATATCTATATTGAACTATGTTATATATGAAAATGTAAAATTTCTATTACATATTAATTTTATGCGTAATAGACCATCAATGCTTTCTCTTAGCACTAATGAAAATGTGAAATTCACATTACATATCAATTCTATGCATAATCGGTTAACAATGTCGTATTTTTAACACTAATTGATTGCTTAAAATAATATCAAAATTTTACATTATTACCTAAAATCCCATGTGGCAAGGTGGTGGGATTTACTTTAGAGACACGACAATAACAATTTATAATGTTAACTTGTTAAATAGAAAAAAATGGCATTAAAAAACACAGATATTTAAGCCTACATCCGTATACATTTAATACAATCGTATATGATGGTAAAAAATACAATTTTGAAAGTAATCTCATGTCCATCATGTAGAAAAACCATCATAAAATAACAGTAAACAAAATGGGGTGTTAACCTGTGTTGTCACATCTGGAGGGGGTAATTAGTGTCAAGATGAGAAACAAAAGTGGAACCTTGTTGTTTGCAGTCGTAGCCGGTAATTTGCACGTACGTGCCTAAATTCTCATGAGAATGTGCTAAGTACTACAGTTTCAGTAGTTATATATTGAATAAACAAATTTACAGCAATATCTTAAACATTAAAGCCACGCGTCATACCATTCCAGAAGATGCAGATGGTGAGAAAGGAAACCAAAAAGTGTGCCAAGGAAGTGTCTTCTCTACAGAAAAAACAAACAAGCAAACAAAAAGTTAACTTAATCCTGTGCTGGAAGAGTTTGCCATTTGTAGCTATGATTCTATATACAAGTTTTTATAAAAAAACTGGGTAACGGTATATTTCCGTAGGAAAGTTGAATAGAGATGCATTCTAGATTCGAATAAGAAATAAAGATTTTTTTTCATTCATTTCGCAGAGTTGAGTTTGTTAAATCTTGAATGTAATTGCAGAAAAGATCGGATGGTTCGTAACTACCTCGTCAGTTAAAATCGACTGTTGAATGAAATCTACCGATGTCGGAGGTGTTGTTTGACTTAGATTAAATAAATACAGTTATACCGAACATTTTAAAAGTGGCTAAATGTACATTTTCAATGACGAAACCGAAGTGTTACACAAATGAATAAAGGTTTAGGAAATTATTATTTTGGTCAATATCTTATGAGAACATACCAATGCTAGCTTTATGCCAATTGTAAAAGTTGGCTGATTTATATTTGTCTATTTGTTGTTAAGCACAAAGATATGCAAATTTTGTTTTACTATTCTGTAAAAAGCATCAAGCTTTTCAAAGCTTTGCAGATAAATTTTGCTGATGCCATAACCTGGGTTACCTAAAAATTCAATTTAATATTGTTTAATTGCGTAATACCCCAATTAGTAAAATTTACATTTTAGTTTCCCATGATACACGCTAACTTTTAAGTTAGCATTTCTGTATATAATTGGGGTATATTTTAATTAAACAAATTATGTTATGCATGTTTGTCTTTGAGGAACCGTTAAATTATATAAATGTGGTTTTATTATGTGCCCACCACGAGTATCAAAACCCGGTTTTTAGCGTTATGATGTTGTTATTTGAAGTTAAGCACAAAGCTACACAATGGGCTATCTGTGCTCTGCCCACCACGGGTATCAAAAGCCGGTTTTTAGCGTTGTAAGTCCGCAGACGTACCGCTAGATTGTATGAGCCCCTCAGCCTTACAGCTGAAACATTAAGGGGCTATATTTATGTGTAATGTTTATAACTGTTCCAACTACTTCCTTTCTGTAAGTTATCACCATGGGTTAACGTAGTGCTTGCTAAATTTTTTAAACAATAATAAGAACGATGGGAGGTTAACAGGTAATTTATATATTTCGCAATCACGGTGAATTAATAATGACAAGCCGTCGACAACGGTGAGTATGTGATTTGTAAGAGCATAAAGTAAAGAGTCATGATATAAACAAATTCTCCGAATTAATCCAAACTAGATAGCCTTTCCAAAAATGTCAACACTAATCACTTCGACTTCCCACCCACATTGTTATATAATAAATAAGGTGTTACAATAAATTTAAATAATATTTGTGTATCACGTTTTAACAAAGTTTGTTTGTAGTTAAGCACAAAGCTACACTATGAGTTATTTGTGCTGTGCCCACCACAGGTCTCGAAACCCGGTTTCTAGCGTTATAAGTCAGCGCATATTTACCGCTGTACACATGGGCGTCCGCAAGGGGGCAAGGGGGTACTTGCTTCCATGGAAAATGAGAAACACAATTCTTCCTTTTTTCATTCAGCATATGTATATGAATTTACATGTTTTTTTTATATTCACTTCACAATTTCACACTAATTATTACACTTAATTTTCAATCATAATAAAAGTCACCAGGTTTGTCAGCAGCTATACTTAAAATCTCTAGATATCTACCCTGTAGCTAAATATTGAAAGGCGTCGTTATCGCTGCGGCTTCTTGGTTATTGGACATGGCAATTCTCACTCAGTTCATCAGAGAGGCCGATATCCCCTGAGCCACAGTGTGATAGGGATCAACCTGTTGCCACCTGTCGGTAATACCAGCAGCAGGGTATCAAAGAGACATGCAGTCTTGTAGACATCCTATGAGACAGCGTGGTCGGATTCAACCAGCTGCTGGTATCATACACAGAGAAGTATGAACGACACGACAAGGCGCGGCATGGCCAGGTGGTTAGGGCACTCGGTTAGGGTCGCGGGTTCGAATCCCCGTCACACCAAACATGCTCGCCCTTTCAGCTGTGGGGGCGTTATAAAGTGACGGTCAATCCCACTATTCGTTGGTAAAAGAGTAGCCCAAGAGTTGGCGGTGGGTGGTGATGACTAGCTGCCTTCCTTAGGGACGGCTAGCGCAGATAGCCCTCGTGTAGCTTTGCGCGAAATTCAAAAAACAAACAAACGACACGACAACGTTGTGTCATGGCGTCAGGTCATATGTAATAGACCTGTTACTATCAAGTTACTTCATTTTTGGGAGAGACGTCATGCTGACAAACTGTGGATTTACTTCATTGGAAAGCATCAGATCATAAGGAAAAAACACTCAAGCTAATTCTGTAAAAAGCATTAAGGTTTTCAAAGCTTTACAGATAAGGTTCCCTTTTGCCGTAACCTGGGTTACCTAAGAATTAAATTTAATATTGTTTAATTGCGTAATACCCAAATCCAAACATAGCATTTACATCACATTTTGTAATTTTAGTTGTGAGTATCAGCATTAGTAAAATTTACATTTTAGTTTCCCATGATACATGCTAACTTTTAAGTTAGCATTCCTGTATGTAATTTGGGTATATTTTCATTAAACAAATTATGTTATTCATGATCATGTTTGTCTTTGAGGAACCGATTAATTATATAAATGTGGTTTTGTTGTAATGACATATTATTGTGAAATTCACCAAATTCACAAAAAATACACCAAAAAATTCTTTCACCAAACACAATTTCATGGATTGTACGGAGTGACTGAACTTTGCCCAATATATTTTCAACTATTACAAATGTAGGAACTGAGAAGGTTAGCTTGTTGCAAGCCTTTTTTAGAAATCCCAACCCAATTAATAGCATGACATATTTTTCAGAGAATTTTGATAAAGCAGAAATCTATTGGGATTTTGAAATATGGATCAAAACGGAAGACAATCAAAGTATCATTCTGTGCTGTGAAAACCTTTATAGAAATCAATCAAAAAAGTTAATTATCTAGATAATAATTTTGTACATTTAATATAGCTTTGATAAAACGAAGTCTGTCTAAGTATTTGGAATAATATTGACAACCACTCCAATTTTTCAGACCGTTTGTATACTTGTTTTAGAACAAAGCCACATTGGTCTATCTACTGTGTCCACTGCGAGGAACTGAACCCCTGATTTTAGAGTAGTAACACCGTAAACTTACCACTGTCCCACCGTGGAGACTTTCAGACCGCGAACAAGAACGTTAAAGATAATTTTATAATCCGTGTTTAATAAGGCAACTAAAAGCGACATACTTAAATAATTACTATTATTCTCATCTTTAGAGAGAAGAGTAATTACGCCATGTCCTTCAGACATGTACAGCTGTACATGTCCTACAGCTGTAACACACCCATGTGAAGTTGTACAAATATTAGATATTGAATATTCAATATTGGCACAGTATTCACTTATTCACATCGAAAATATAACAAATACAGCAAAATGATAAAAAAATGTTCTCAGAGTGCCGTGCCACCCCTACACTCAATGGCGCTGGATAGCCCTGCCATAGCTCTCTCTCTATACATCCCACGCACAACTAGGGTGGCACGTCACTTGGTTTCTTAGCACCACCCTCACAAATTTGCTAAACCACCTTACCCAAACTCAACAAAAGTCAAAGTTTCGCCTCTCATAGCGCAAATTATGAGCGCCGTGCCACCTTACACTTAATGGCGTTGGATAAACCTGCCATAGCTCTATTTATAGCCTACATGCAAATAGGGTGACATGCCACTCGATTTCTTAGCACCACCCTTGCTACACCACCTACCTAAACTCAACAAACGTCAAAGTTTCGCCTCTCAAAATACAAATTCTGAGTGCCGTGCCACCCTACACTCAAATGGCCCTGCATAGCTCTATATAGCCCAACATTTATATGAGATTCGCTATTTTTTAGACGGATTGTGCAGTGCACTGAAAAAACTAAATTCAGCTTTCACTCCAAGGAGAGTAGAAACTCGTTTTTCCTGGGGAATTCTTGAAGCAGTAGTGGGTGCATTCAACAATGATAATATAATCGCCTACTTTGATTGGACATTGTCTCTCATCATGAGGAAATTGACAGATAAACAAATAAAGACAAAACTTCTTCTTGCATTTGCTCAGCACACCTGATCAAAACCTTCACTAGGACATTAAAGAAAGAGAAACTTGAGAAAGAGTTGGCCCTTTTTAGTGATGCATTGAATTGCTGTTCTATTGATAACAACTTCCCTGTCATTAGCGAAAACAGTTTTTGAGAACATGTGTATGGTTTTTGTATCTCCAACAAAGTCGAAGGAAATGAACTGTCACCTAAAACATCTACAAGAATAATTTTGGGATAACAGACGATATTAAATCAATTGAGATTGAGGAAGAACGGTTAGTCAAACCTGAAGACACAACCTTTCCAGCAAAAATAAAGAACTCCAAGTTGTATGACTATTTCCTGGAAATTTGAACAAGCGTCAGAACTCATGTTGAAACGAGTAATATCACCCCAGAATCATTTTGACTATAATCAATCAATATTTGGATATATATCCTTTGTGGAGATAAGATAAATAAGTGGTAAAAGAGAAGATGATGACTGTGATGTAAAAGTAAAAGCAACCAACAGCCTGATTGAAAATTATTTTGGGAACATCAAAAGAGGAACAAGAAAGGAAACAGATGGCAGCCTGGACAATGACTATGGGACTGATATCAGTAATAAAATAAGGAGCCATTAACAAAATTTCCCAGAAAGACGAAGAAGGGAAAATCTGACGATGATGTTGAGATCTAGAAGAGGATACCCAAACAAAATACCACTAAGTGTAAAAGATCAAAATTCCGCAACCTGCCCAAAATTGTACCAAAGGCAAAACAGAATAAGATGTGTGTTTCATTAGATATGACTAAAGATGCAACAGATTCAAGGCAACAACATCAACATGCAACGAAGACCAAACAAAACAGAACACATTGATGTATAATACTAACAAATTAAATTCCATTTCTATTTCAATACTAGCTGGAGTACTTGTCCTCTGGACGGAAGTTATATAAATTCATGATTAATGAAAGATTATCTTAGGACATGAAAAGTTGCTTTCCTTAAATGTAATTGTAAAAAAACGCAACCCCCCATAAAATCTACAAAACACAAAATGCAAAATTGAAAATGTGTATGTATCTTCCCATGAACTTAACAAACGTTCATGCCAAATTTGATGAAGATCCATCTACAGGAGGCGAAGTAGTGGTGAAAAAACACAAAAACGCCCATAAAAACAGCAAAACGCAGAACTGAAGTTTGTATATATTTCCCCATGGATCCAATAAACCTCCATACCAAATTTGGTGAAGATTTATCTACAGGGGGTGAATTAGTGGTAAGAAACGCCCATAAACACCACAAAATGCAAAACTGAAAATTTTTGTGTATCTTCCAAAGGACCCAATGAACATCCATACCAAATTTGGTGAATATCCATATACAGGGGGATGAAGTAGTGGTAAAAAACGCAAAAACACCCATAAAAACCGCAAAGCTGAAAATTTGTATGTACCTCCGCATGGACCTAATGAACCACCATACCAATTTTGGTGAAGATCCATCCACACCATGCGAAGTAGTTACAAGGACATACAACAGACAGTACTATTATATTTATATAGATTAATTTAATAGTAGGTCCCTAATATCAAAACATGGTATGTAATGCTTTGCAAATATTGAAAATAACCTGAGATGGAATTGACACTTCTATTTCATATTTGCTTTAACGATAAGTATTGAGTATGGGAATACATGTATTCATTCAGTTTCAATTGCCATGTGGCACACTAATGAATACGGTATCAAATACGGAAATCAGGTGGTGCTCTTGAAAATAATTTTTGAGTAACAACCCAAGAAATTCAAATGGCACCACTTGTAATCTGAATCACTCCCTGCAGCAGGAAATATTACTAACAAATGGGTGCATCTTTTTGTTGAGGATTGAGAGAGGATCTATTCAAAGTTAATCTAGTTAAAGCTACATAATAATCTTATGATATATGCAAATTGTATTTGGGAAAATTTAAGTAGGTTTTTAACTGACTACATATTTTGTAAAGATAACAATTGGGAATTTCTTTAAAAAAAAGATTTTGCACACTATCTGTTTTTGTTTTGTTTTTTTCAGCTAGGATCTGTTTGCCCAGACATGCTGTACAGGAACTTACTTTGTAGCGTCACTGCGAAAAGAGAACGGCTGGCTCTGGTACGACGGACTATCCAATTCAACAGTGAAATTCATCGACCACCTTCCAGAAGGGCCCGGCATGGCCAGGTGGTTAGGGCGCTCGACTCACAATCTGAGGGTCGCGGGTTCGAATCCGC
>NW_013666993.1:262159-262835 GCF_000517525.1 Limulus polyphemus | reverse complement strand
TGTGATCTGCCCATCACGGGTATCGAAACCCGGATTCTAGCGTTGTAAGTCCGCAGACATGCCGCTGTGCCACTGGGGGGCATCTATAGAAGGAAATCTGTTAAATCGAATTTATTTCAATTAACATACTGAAATAAAACAAGTCAAATTAAACATAAGACTCCACATACCAAATTATTTCTACAAATTTATATAAATAAATTTCCCCTGCCTATAAGCTGCTAACAAATGGGCTCTGAAGCCAGGTTACAAATCTATAAACAAATTCGTATGTACCAACATAGCCTAAACGAGGTTGGTAAATAAGGTTTAAAACAATTAAAGGTGGCGCTTGAGTTTGAAGTCTTCATTCTATAATCATAATGTTGCTGGAAAATAAATCATGATGAAAGATGTAATTCTTGTCACTGAGAATGAAAGAAAGTATATATGACCCTTTTGTTGAAGAGTAAACAACTTTGCAAGGAATGAAAGCAGGAAAATTCATAGAATAATATCTAAGCTTTAACTTTGAGTGGGAGGACGGTATGTTTACACTAATGGTATCACGTTGTTTTGATGACTGTGATAGTTTGTTTGTTTGTTTTGGAATTTCGCGCAAAGCTACACGAGGGCTATCTGCGCTAGCCGTCCCTAATTTAGCAGTGTAAGACTAGAGGGAAGGCAGCTAGTCATC
>NW_013666993.1:259716-262122 GCF_000517525.1 Limulus polyphemus | reverse complement strand
GAACCCGCGACCCTCAGATTGTGAGTCGAGCGCCTTATCCACCTGGCCATGCCGGGCACTGTCTGTGATAGTACATATAGCTATGCAAGAGTTTGTATAAAGGAACGGGTTTAGGTCACGAAGATTAATAAGTTAGTTGAAATAACAGTAAGTGTTGCAAAAACACTCAGCTCATGAACACCGTTTTCTTCATTTCAGAAAACCAGTAGCTTCAATAGAGACATCTCACTGGATAAGATGATGATCCGACTTAACGTGGGTCCGCGAAGGGGGTTCCACCAGTACCTTAACAAGCCTTAATCTTTCAACCGATATGCATCAAAAACCTAGTTCTCCCATCTTATCGACAAATTCTATGCCGAATGTAAGAATTTCTACTTTTTTTCAATACACCTAGCGATGGACGAGAACTCCAGAAAATTGATCAGTGACCTTGTTGCAAGTATTTCCCAAGTCAAGCCCACCCAAGCAAATTCTGGCCGTTACAAGACCGAGATATGCCGACTATTCGAAGAAAGTTGAACTTGTAAGTATGGCGACAAGTGTCAATTCGTCCGTGGAATGCACGAGCTCCGCACTTTAACCCGACACTCAAGGTACCAGACTGACTTGTGTCGTACATTCCACACTGTAGGATTGTGCGTCTACGGTTACAGGCGCCATTTTATTCATTACAGTGAAGATATAACCAAAACTTTTATCTGTTATCTACAAGTCGACTTACAAACAGTCAGACAAGAAGAAACTTTGATTCTCACAAGACCAAAGGCCTTGTCCCTAGGTAGCTTCAGCCTAAGTCCGGCTGCAGATCTCTCGCCTCCGTCTTGTGTGACCGGAAGTCCTACATCTCTAAATAGCTTTTTCAACGACGATACTTTTGAAAACTTCTCTCCGACACCGCAGGTCTGCTCGTTTTCTCAGGATTTTACCAAAGACACAGATCATCACTTGCTGACCTATGGGGATCTCATTTTTTTGTATTTACATTCAAAGGCTGGACTCCTGCGTTCAAGATCAAGTCTAGCCTGCATGCCCTGCTGCTCCCCTGTCTCAATTAGATTTTCTAACGTTTGAGTTGGACGGATTGAGTGTATCTAAGGATTCCCAAACAGCAACTTTCAGTTCCCTTCTTGACGTCAGCCATGGTCTTCCACGTCTGCCTATTTTCAGCCGATTGGCGAGATTCGATTGAACTTCGCTTTGAAACCATAACACGAACTTGTGAATTTCAGGTCAAACTCAAATTTGGCTTTGGTTTACCTTGGATGCCTCGGGGTCTTTTTAAATACAATTTCCATATTCTGTTAATTAATCTAAAAATCTGACCACATCCCAATCTGATTTTAAATGTTAGGTTTAAATACCTACATAAATTCGCTAAACCTTCCTTGTCAATATGTATTTATTTTAATAGCAATGTAAACTAAGCAACTGCCTTTAAATTCTCAGCAACAAGCCAAAAAATAAGTGATTAGTTGAGTATGTATTCTGTCTTTACACATATGTAGATAATTAAGATATAATTCTACTTCTAATGTTCTATTCTCCGAGGGTAAATATTCGTTTTTTCAATTTCAAAGTTTTATTTTTGACTGAAATAGGGACAAAATGATATCTCTTTATCTTTTGTATTCACACAATTAATTTATTTTAAAACTGCTTGAGGTTTTTAAATTTGTGAATGAAATTCTGAGTTCTATGCAAAACTTTAAACATCTGTTAGTCTGAGTAAAGACTGAGACTGCCAAAGACTTCACTGATAGTGATAGTAGTAACGTTATAAGTTTATAGTAATTTCACCATCATCGCAGTCTAAAGTTTAATATTTTTTTAATATATATGTTTACGTTCTGCTATTACATTTAATGCCCTGTGTGATTCCCACAATTATATTTTAAGGTCACAAAGAGGGAATAATCAGGTGCCTTAAATGGTAGAGTTCAAATCGTTTATAACTGGTTACGAGGATCAACCAGGATGTATTAATATTTTGATGATGTTCATGCGAGTGTAAATATATATAAAAAATAAACGTTTTTCAAAAATAAAAGCTACGTATAGTTCTTTGAATTGAGCGCTCATTTTGGCTGGTTAACAGTTGTCGAATTTGCTGGATTTGGAAACTTCATTTTAAGGAAGCAACATGACTATTTCTTAACTTGTGAGTTGCTATGGAGTTAATTTTACTTTTTAGCGAAACCTTGATCTTGTAAATTGAGTGAATAACACATCCCCCATAAAGGTTCTCTTTAAAGTTTAAGTGGGAGTGTTTCTATAGATAGCTAAAACGTAACAACGTTCAATGTTTAAGTAAAGAACAGTAAACCTACTTATTTAAACACAAAATGTGCAATCAACCGTTGTTTTAGTGAAACAAATATTAAATACCACACGAATTAATGGTTA
>NW_013666993.1:257006-259617 GCF_000517525.1 Limulus polyphemus | reverse complement strand
GTAAACAGTAAACCTACTTATTTAAACACAAAATGTGCAATCAACCGTTGTTTTAGTGAAACAAATATTAAATACCACACGAATTAATGGTTAAACTATTGATTTTGTTTTGAAACAAAAGAGCAGTTTGGGTAGGTGGTGTAGCAAGTTTGTGAGGGTGGTGCTAAGAAAAAAAAGTGGCGTGCACCCTAGTTGCACGTGGGTCATACAAAGCAATGGCAGAGCTATCCAGCGCCATTGAGTGTAGGGTAGAACTGCACTCAGAATTTGCATTCTGAGAGGCAAAACCTTGACTTTTATTGAGTTTGGATAGGTGGTGTAGCAAGTTTGTTAAGGTGGTGCTAAGAAATCAAGTGGTTTTTCACCCTAGTTGCACGTGCGCTATGTAGAGCTATGGCAAGGCTATCCAATGCCATTGAGTGTAGGGTAGCATGCCACTAAGAATTTGCACTGTGAGAGCATATTTGTATCATTTTGCTGTATTTGTTATATTTGCTATGTGAATATTGTGCCAACTCCATATTGAATATTGAATATCGCATATCTATCCAACTTTATATGAGTCTATAACACCGTGACTGTAATGATATTTTTGTAATACTTTTAAGAAATTATGTTTCCAAGTACTGCATCAAAAGAGAATATAACATTCTAGAGTAAAATCATAACAATCTAATGACTTTTTTGATTCTAATTTTTTACTTTGTCTCAGAGTTTCAAGGCATTCCTCTGAAATATCAGTTTCCTCTGTAAATGTTTTATCTCCTTCTTCTAGTTCTATAACTTTGTACTTAAGAAGATATTCGTTGCTTCTGTAAAGGCTTAGAACTTTCTTTCCTTTTCAAATTCAATAAGAGTATTAACATTTATGCGTAATATAAGAATGTAAATTTTAGAAATGTAATTCTTCTCCAGACAAAAAACAAACAAACAACTATTTACTGTATATTTTACTTTCCTCCGTCCCTCAACATATGGATATTAAATTCTGAGTTTTACGTTTTTAATTATCATAATATTGCTCTTGCAAATCTTTTTTTCATTCAAAGTTCTCTTCAGTCAAAGCGTGTAACAGTAGCTGTCTAGTGGTAGTAATTTTGCTGTAATCTTTAATTTGTTTCTTGCCGTCAATATGTTTTGTTATTTTAAGATAAAACTGTAACTTTCTGCAGGATTTTTATATTTTAGCAGTCGTATTTTAAAACTGCCTTATCATCAAATTGAATTAAGAATGGATAATATATTTTTAGTCATTTGATAAAGAAGTATTGAACTTCCAGAAGCTGTGCTTTTCCATTATGAGCAAAAGAAATGATTATAAAAAATCAATTTTACACTTTTACGATCAGAGCTTATATTACAGTCGTTAATTTGTTAGAAAGTCACCCAAAAGTCAATATGAGAGACGTCTGGATTTTTACGTGACTAAGTAGGATTTATTTTAAATGATTTCTAGTTTGCCGGATACGAAGAAAAGCAAAAGGTTTCATTAGTGAAATAAAGATAATGATGCTTTGGCAGTGAAATAATTTTCACATGATCTGTTTTTATGATTAAAAAAGCACTATTATTAATACTCTCAAATTTATGACTAATCAGAACAGTGACGTAGGAAAAATAAAGATTTTGGCATTGTACTACTATGACATTTATACATTCATTAATTAATAACTCTTACAATGAGTTTCGAACATTAATTTCAAAACATCTTCCATTTAAAGCCGAAAAAATCAGACTTTAATTGAAAGATCATTGATTCAAATAGCATAATTTTTGCTCTCTTTATCTTCCTATGTAAAATATATTAAGACAAAAAAATAACAGAAAGAGAGAGAGAGAGAGAAAAGTATTACATACATGTAATAACCATTAAAACAAACCCTTATGCATATCATCACAATTAATTTACTTGAAAAACATAACTGCATCATTAATCAATCATATATATATATAGTGTACTAATGTAAAAGTAGTATACACTGAACAGCACTACTTGTTGAAAAATGGTTGTAATTGATCCTCAAACCACTCGTTGGATTTTGAACTTGTAAGATGTTAAATTTTCTTAGAAGATAAGAAAGTTTTTAAATTGAGCGTTGCACATAAATTTGAATTTAGCAATATCTTCTCGAAAAATAAGTTATTGAAAACTTTGAAGCATATAGAAAATGCATTGTCTAAAACATATAAATTATGTTAAATTTGAGTAATAAAATTATTCTAACACGATATGAAGCTGGCAAAATTAGATTGAGAGTATATTTGAAATAGTTTATTTTATTTATTTGTTTGTTCATAAGCACAAAGCTACACAATGGTCTATCTGTGCTCCGCCCACCACGGGTATCGAAACCTGGTTTCTAGCGTTGTAATTCCGCAGACATTTGAAATAGAAAATCCTACTAAGAAATAGAATCATGCAGTTAAAAAAATGTATATCCAACATGGAGGAAAACCATCTTAAACATTGCATATTAACTTAGATATGGCCAGGTGGTTAGGGCGCTCGACTCGTAATCTGAGGGTCGCGGGTTCGAATCCCCATTACACCAAACATACCAACCTCCGCCTATGCCTGGTCCCAAGTCCAGGATGAGAAAGGAGAAGGGTT
>NW_013666993.1:243302-256985 GCF_000517525.1 Limulus polyphemus | reverse complement strand
GGAATAATAAAAAAAAATGGCCAAGTTTAGTCTAGTGGTTAGCGTGCTCAGATTGTGAATAGGAGAGTTCTTGGTTTGCGGATCGTTGTAATAACACGCTCCACACTTTCAGGCCGTGGGTACGCTTTAACAGTTATGGTCAGACAAGGTAGCCCAAGCATTGGCGATGGGTTGTTATAAACTAGCTATCTGTTTTTCTTCTTGTTCAGAATTATGAACGGCTATATGCAGATGCCTTTTTGTGTAAATTTGCGCCAAAATTTCGAAACTGATTTATCTGAAAAGTTCGCCTTCAAAGGTAAAAAAAAAGTTTTCTATTTCCTATCACTTTATTTTTGTGCAGAATCTCCTAAAACAGAATGGTTCTAGTCAATAGAAAATTATATTTATATTAAACGCAATGTTTCGCCGAGGACTATTTGCGTTGTACCCACTGCAAGGAGAGAGACCCGAATTTTAGCGTTATAAGCCCTCAAGGTTACCATGTGGTCAAGAAAAATGTAGTTTGAGGGCCCAGATCAGGGGATATTTCATATGCTTTTATAAAAACAAAATGAAGATATATACGTACCGGGCTGAGAATCTAAGGGCTCAGCTCTTTAGGGTTGTGGATGCGTTATAAGAGTAATGGTCCAATCTCACTGTTCCATTACAGTAGCCTAAGAGATAATAGTGGATACTGTTGACAAGTTGCCTTTTCTCTGTCCTCAGTGGGTATGCGGAAATGTTACGGACTTACAACGTTAAAATCCATGGTTCGATTCCCCGTGATAGATATAGCGCAGATAAACTATTGTGTAGCTTTGCATTAAAACAAACAAACAAACCAATGCCTATTCTCTAGTCTTATCAGTTCCAAATTAACAACGGTAAGCGCATTTAATCTTTTCTTATCTCTGTGCGAATATTCGAAATAACAAACTATTATACACTATTACAACGTTCGATATCAGATCGCGATAACCTTACTTTAAATAAATAATCAACATCTCAAGCTCATTTATCTATGGTTTGATTCTTGGAAAAGAAAGTCAATACTTTCATTACAAGCTCATTAAACAAAATTGAAAGCTCATCAATTCCAGAATAGATAATTACATAGGGTAAGCCTTTGGTAAGGATGAAATGAGAAGAAATATTCTAAAATATTAAGTCTTTATCTTTCACCAGATTTAAAGTTTCAGCTTGCAAGGATGAATATTTAAGAATCTGTTAACTGGAGTACATTTTTTATTTATTATATTCATCATTTTTGATGTTTGAGACTAGACAAAGAGTATAAAAATGCCTTTATTAGAAACTGAAGAATCTTTGAGTATTTTAATCAGTTTTTTTTAAAGATTCGATGACATTATTTGAATTTGATTATCCAAACGTATCTGCTGTGCTACTTATAGTAAATTACATTATGTATATTTGCGTGGTCAAACAAAGCCGCTATGAGCAATAGACTTAGCATATAACAGCAAACAGGGTTGGGTCTGACCAGTGAGCTAATTTCTGAAATACTAACACGTAGATTAGTACATAGTTATGCCTCCCAGTGGCGGCTCTACAAGGGGGCATTTGCCCACCCATTTTTTCTTGCCCCTCTCAGTTTGCCCCCTCCCCATTCATAGAGCAAATTAATAATGCTGTTTGAATACACAAAGGGAAACAATGCCTCTGTAGCCACAAAAAATATCAAAGTTCGTAAGCGTCAACGATGGTTCAGCAAATTTTGTTCAGGTGACTTTTGCCGTAAAAACTGTGATGGCAGGGGCCCACATGTTGGAATTGATATTGATGCTCTGAAGACGCTTGTTGAGTCTAACCCAAGGCAACACACTCGTTAAATGGCCCTGCATTTCTCTCATGAAACAATAGGTAAACATCTAAGGAATATGAAAAAACTCCATATAGAAGGTGTTTTGGGTGCCTCACGAACTCTCTGACGATCACCGTTTCCAACGTTAAATGGCCCTGCATTTCTCTCATGAAACAATAGGTAAACATCTAAGGAATATGAAAAAACTCCATATAGAAGGTGTTTTGGGTGCCTCACGAACTCTCTGACGATCACCGTTTCCAACGTGTGAACGTTGCTTCGTCTCTTCTGGCGTGTAATGCGCGTGAATCATTTTTGGAAAGAATTGTCACCAGTAATGAAAAATGAATTCTCTATGCGAATATTAAACACTAAAAAAATGGCTCAATCCTAGACAAAACCACTTCCGACCCCAAAACCTGGACTCCATCCGCAGAAAGTGATGTTTTGTATTTGGTGGGACATCAAAGGAGTAATTCATTTCGAATTCCTCAATCCACAACGAACTATCAATCCAGATATCTATAATCAGCAACTGGAACGTTTAAATCAAGCCCTTCACCAGAAACGCCCTTCATTCGTTAATCGGAAAGGTGTTCTTCGTCTCCACGACAATGCATGTCCACATATAGCACGTTTGACGCAACACAAAATTATGGAGTTGGGTTGGGAAGTTTTCATCCACTCATCATATTCTCTAGATATGGCACCATAAGATTACCATATTTTTCGTTCGCTACAACACCATCTTAATGAGAAAACATATGCAAATACGGAAGGTGTTAAAGAGGACATCGACATGTTTTTAGCTTTAAAGCCAAGTGATTTTTTTTTAATCAGGGCATTAACGACCTGATTGTAAGATGGCAAAGAATAATCGATAAGAATAGAGATTATTTCATTTAATAAATGTTTTGTTTTGATATATATGTTGTTTGGGTTTTTTCATCTAAAAAAAGGGACATTAATTTCATGATGACCTAATACAATAATAGATATTCCTTTTAAACCGACTATTTTATACTTTATATCCCCCCAAACAAAAATGTTTTCTAAACATTCTAGAATGGTCACAAATCTTCTGATCCTTTCAAAGTACTTTAGGGCTTCAAAACTCAATACAAAGTACTTTTTGAAACCCAAACTTGGCTCAATGCAATTTAACATGCTAAAACTTGGAGGGCATAACAAGTTCATTTATAATTACACGTACGTATAAGATCTCTTGTTTTGCCCCCCAAAAGGTTGGCTTGCTCTCCTCTAAACTTTTAGGTACTGGCGCCACCACTGTGTGGGAGGGGTGACATTTTAAACCTTTGTCTATATATCTAAGAATCATCTTTGAACGCCCATGCACTTAAAAAATCCATTAAGTCTTTCAAGTGTGTCATTAGATAAATATCTCAAAAATGTAATAATTACGAATTATAAAGACTTCCCAAACTTACATTCTGTAAACCACAATCGTGTTCTGTCTTGTTTTGAATTGCTAATGACAAAAAAATGGACTGCTTTTATTATTCTCTCTCTCTGGTGACCTGCTGATCACAAAAATATTGTGAGCAGTGAGGCTACATAAGTATCCAACTGGTAATTCAATGCAATGTAATCATGAGGTTTGTGTTTTCTGCTATGTTAGGTTATAGAATTTTCATTCCAATCAGTTTCTTGTACGGGATTGTTAATATATATATATTTAAATTGTTACAGTTGTATCTAGACCTTTAAATAATCGCCTCTTTCGTCAAAGTCCACATAAGCTGGTTCAGTTACGTTAGAACACAATTGATCAGATGAATTATTCTCTGCTCTTTTGTTAGAATGCAATCGGTGATAATTTCGCTGACGTTATGCTGTCGGTTACCACATTTCCACCCAGGGCTTTAAATAATTGTCTCTAAACAAAAGTCTAAACAGGTTTGTTCAATTTCTTTAGAACACAATTGACAAGACAAATTATTATTCTCTATACGCTCGTTATGGATAAACTCACAAACACACAATCTAGCTCTAGCTGTCTATTCAACAAACTGTCTATCTTTTTTTTAATTACTTGAACTACATTTTGTACGTGTATTTAAAGCCTGACAGAGGCCTAGAACTTTCTACACACTATAAGATATTATGATGTAATAAACTCGACCAAAACAACGAGAAAAAGTCCACAGCTACTCTGCTGAATGACTCTTCTATGAGAGGCACCTCACCCAGTGGCTTCTTTAAATATTGTCCTTCGGCAGATGTCACACAGCCTACAGAATCTGGTCATATCTTTGTTGAACCCTGGCCAATGGAAGTTGCTGGTTATTTTGTCTGACACCTTCTTTGCTCCTACGTGTCCTCCCACAATCGACCCATGAACCAACTTCATCACTATTGTTGGATACTAGACAGTACTTGGTTGCAGTGTAATCATATGTTTATTTGCGTAACAGGTATTTATACAACAGAACCGATTTACAGTCGGATTCCTACATTAGAATACATAGTTCCTAATTAATAAATATAATAACTATGATCTGTGTAGCTTCCCCAGTAGAATTGCCTTGATAGATCCAACATAGCACTCTCTTTTGGTTCTCTATTCTGTAAGTCCTTTATCCTTTGGTCTTGTAATCGACTTTTTCCCGGACAGTGTCCGGACTCTCTGCAGTGAAAGATCTTTCTTCTCTCCTTCCTTCAGTTCCCGTAGACCTATATTCAGGATGTTGCATTTAGTGACTTGCAGGGGCTTGATGTCTTGCCTACTTTTCGTCTCTTGAGCTCTTGTGATGACTGCAGATGCCTCATCAGTCTCTTTTCTGTCTGGTTTCTCCAGATTTCTACTTGCTTGCAATGTGCCCCATTTTATAACAAACATAACATCTTTTCCCCATTTGTCTGTTGACTTCTCACCTTTGGTGGTATTATGCTTCTGGTTAGCCACCCCTTGTTTCGAGTGTAACTGGTTATTCTTGGGCTTCCATATATTGCTCTGCCAGCTTGGTCATCTCGTCCACGTCCTTTGGTGCTCTTTCTTTAAGGAACAGTGACATGTCAGTGGAGCACGTGATCATGAACTGTTCACGTATTAATAAATATTCAAACATGGTCATGTTAGTCCACCTTGTGAAGTATCGCTGTAGACATGCCACAAACTGAAATGCAGTTTCTCCAGTGTCAGGTTTGGCTCCTCTGAACTCCTGACAAAACCTTCCTTGGTAAGTTCATAGTGTTTCAGCAAGGTCACTTTTAACTTGTCATGAGTCTCTGGCATCTTTTGACATCATGGCTGCATATACTTGTAGGCATGTTACCGTGAGAAGAGGGCTGAGGCAGGTTTCCCAGTCATCTTTGTCCCAGTTCCAACTTTGGACAAATCTTTCATGCCTTTCCAGGAAAGCATTCATGTTATATTTCTGTTCATCAAATTTGGGCAGCTTGAGTTGGCTGGCCCTGGCCCCATTGTCATTCTTGGGCCCTTTATCTTTCTGTTGGGTGAGCTGAGCTTGGCAATCTCAATTTGTGCTTGTATTCTCTCTATTACCAGTTTCTCCTCTCTCCTTTCATTTTCTTCTTGTGCTCCTTTTCTCTCCATTTCCAGTCTCTCCTTTCTATCTGTTTCTTCTTTCTTACTTTTATTCTTATCCTCCTTTCCTCTCTTCTTTGTTGATGCTCTTCTCTCTCTTGGTCTTCTTGTTGTATAACAAACTCTCGTAAACTCTAGTTTTGATTCCAATTCGCTCACCCCTCTCTATTCATTTCTAAAGTTAGTCGACATGGTTATATAACGTTATATTTTCGCCACCACTACAGCTGTAGTGTATATATATAGCCCTATTTCCACTGTCTTTCACGTCTTTTTCTACCTCTGTTTATCACTATATAATCATGGTTGGCTCACCAATATTAGGTTTTTATGTGTCTGGATGGGCAGGATTCTTTACAGTAGATGTCTGTGACTTGTTGGCGACAAATTTCAACAATAAACAAACAACACACAGTCCACTTGTTTAAAATAATATATTAAAACAATTTAAACGTATATACAAATGTTTGTTACTCAGTTAATAACCCCAGTTGTATCGAGATTTAAATAATCATCTCTTTTTGTCAAAGTCCACACAGACTGGTTCAGTTACCTTAGAATAGAATTGATAAGATGAATTATTCTGCTCTACTCTATTGTTACAATACAATCTGTGATAATTTCACTTTAAGGAAAAGTGCCAATATACGCTCTTTACAGCTAAACTCACAAACACACAATCTAGCTATAGCTATCTATGTAACTAACTAACTATTTTTTTCTTACTTACTCGAACTATATTTTGTATGCGTATTTATAGTCTGACCGAAGCCCAAAACTTCCTACACCATACGAGATATAATGATGTAATAATATGCGATCAAAACAACGAGAAAAACATAGAACAGTGTTTCCTAACTACTGGTGCGCGGATCATTAATTGCTGGGGAGCGATATGTTGTACAAATATTTCACCAAAACTAAAAAAAAAAAAGTATTTATCAGTAACTTTGACCATTTTTATCTGCCTCCGATAATTAACCTTAATCCTTTTGCGACGGGGGGTTTTAGTGAGTTACATTAAAAATCTAATTAAGCTACTTAATTATCATGGTATGCGAATAAACTTGATAACAAGACATAGATAATAAATGAAGTTTTAATATTATATTAGTTTTAAGTTCTTAATTTTATAAGAAATATATAAAACAACTTCAATCTCCCCCTAGTGTTAGAATTGTAACATTTGTTCTCTAGGCATCCTCTCCTCTTGAATTTATTTACCCCCCCCCCCCCACTCCAAGAATTACGAAATTTAATATAAGTTACT
The DNA here is from genome assembly GCF_000517525.1 of Limulus polyphemus. Taxonomy (NCBI): domain Eukaryota; kingdom Metazoa; phylum Arthropoda; class Merostomata; order Xiphosura; family Limulidae; genus Limulus; species Limulus polyphemus. The sequence continues at coordinate 250,340 of NW_013666993.1, read as the reverse complement.
CTCTATAATGTCGTCATCGATCAGGGGAAAGAAATTTTTTATATCCTTCAGTCTTATTTGTCAAACTCTAAAGAGCAATGGAATAGAAAATCAGACCTTTCCTGCCACGCCCACCTGTCACATCCTCTCTTTTAAAGTATTAAAATACTTACAACTAATGTTGCCGGGGCGTGGTGAAATATTCGAAAGATCTACTGGGGCACAGTAGCTTTTGGGTTTGAAAACACTGACTTAGAAGGTTCTAGTAACACGAAGCAATAATACAACAAGCGCCAATTCACAACAATTGAACTACACAACCATGATTCGTACAAAGTTACTTAAACAAACCTGCGGTAAACTATCGCTTCTAAAAATAAATAAATTTAACACTTGAACTATACTTAAGCGGAAACAGCCGTACATACCTAACACAAATTCATTGAGTTATGTTGTGTATTGTTAACTTAATTTTGATTTAGAATTCTAAGATACTCATCTAGAAATACACAATATATAAATAGAATTTCCAAGCCACTAAAATTATTTGACATATTATTCTACAATGAAAAAAAAAATACAGGCATAGTTGCCACGGTCAGTAATACAGGGTTGAATAAAGGAGATACAAAATTTAAGTTCTGGGAGCCAATAACCTTAAACAATGTGTTTTTCACATATTTATTTTCTTAGTTTGAATTACAGTTTTGTACAAGGGTTTGCTTCATGAAATTATATATTTTGAATTCATCTTACTCATTTTTTCTAAATAGTATATTGACATAAATACTATGTTTTTAAGCTTGGGTTATACAGATGAACTGATCAGCCTTCTGTCACATTGCCTAGTTTTCTTATGTTTTAAGTTTCAGTTTCTAACAGTAAAATATTTTATCTAAAAGTCACAATTAATAGAAGTCTAACAATTATACTGTTATTACCCACCTCATGGTCCAATACATATTCAGACCTGACATGTACAGTCAGAAGAAACACATTCATTGCAAGAGAAATTTGATGAGAAGATAAACCGTTTAACCTGGTATTAGGACATGTTGACGTAACCTTTCTCCTCGATTGGATAGTCATTAGTGTTGTATCCACAATATTTATTTTATATAGCAAAGACATAAAAACATGTAAACGTATTAGTGACTTTTCGTGGGAAATATTCGAAACGGAAATTCGATCTTTAATTCTATAAACACGGATTTCAACACAGATCCAAGCTATATTTGTGAATATATTCGACACGAAGAGAACGTTGTCAGGTACACAGTAAAATAAAAAATATAGTTTTTTTAATGTTTTTGGAATAGGTGGAACTACAAGTTTAAATTTTACAATTATTCTAAAATACACAAATAGGTTACAAGTCATCTATAGGCGAAATTCTTTCGTTCTTAAAATATTCTTAATATTCGCTTTTCTTCACGTAATAACTGTACAATTGTGGAAAATCAATTAAACCACAACTAAACACAAGAATGATTCCAGAATATTCTTTCCTTTTACATATTTAGTGGCCATCCCTATTCACAGGTTTGAGAGTAAATAATAAACCAGAATTTCCTGGATCACATGTTTGATATGCAGGCATACTATGCGTTTTCTACATTGTTATATTAATGTAGAAATGTAAAAACTTTTTCGTTTAATCTAAATCTGTGCAATTTTCACATAACATATGATCCAGAAAACCGTTAAGTTGTCTTACTTCTAACCGCCTTTGTTTTTTGTAAATAATATTTGCTCCACCCATGGGTGACATTTCGGTAATGCTGCATGTTGTGCAATCAAAACCAATGACAGTAATGTCTATTATTGGTAGATCAGATGATATCTAGAAGTTACAGCCTTCCATTTGCTGAATGAGAATGATCAGATTCGTGATAGCGCTAGTCACTATTGGTAAATCCAACGATTCCCGTTAAATAAGACACACTAGATCTCAAGTGAATTTTTAGACAGGAAGACATTTTGAAGGCAGGAAATCTGTTGATCAATTCACAAGTTCAGTAGCAGGTGACTATCCAGTGTCCAGAAAGTAGACACACATACACTTTGTCTGTCCATTGATTTGTGTAATGATATAAGTAATCATGCCCAGTCTGTTTCTTTGCTTGAACTTAGAAGTTTATTTATATTCTTACTTACTCTGTAATTTATTCTGTCGAATTTCCTGTTATAAAGTGGACCTACGTAATACTGTATAAGAAATCAGTTAATCTGAGAATTCCACACGGTAGGTAGAAAGGAGAAATTTTGGTGCTGTGACCACAGGATAGTATTTTAGATATTTCTATTAACACTTGAGTTAAATGAATTTAAATAAACACTTCTAACTAAAACAGTGACATGTTTCATAGGTAGAGATACTCACAACTGAGAGGGGAAGTTTGCCGCTGGAAAAATATAACTGTATGAGAGAGGTGCCAAGTTTAAGCAAAGTTCACTCCTGGACATATTCATCCATGTGCAATGGAAGACTCAGGAAGATCAACTGATGTCTGGTGTACCCAGAATGCCAGATCAGACAATGCTCCTGAGAATCGATCCTAGCATAAAGGAAACATAGAAAGAAACTGAGAGTTGTTGAGGTATAATGACACCAAGGACTCTACAGGACTCTCGGGTCCAACTCTGGTCAAGATCATTGAAGACTAATTGAGAAGGACTGGATATACTGCTGGCAGATGACCTTTGGCAGTCAGAGCTATTTCACTGGCATGTGAGACAGTGGACAACAATAGGAAAAGGTAGCAAACCATGGAACAGTCGTGAACCTCTCTAAGATGTGAAGTATCCTGCCAGGTTAACCATGAGTTATGAGGTAATCTGGGGTCATGCAAAGCTTTAAGATTCAACTTGTGTAATGCACCTGTCACTTATGAAGGGACAATGGAAGCTTACTTACTATAAAGGAATTTCAATGGGAGAAATGCCTAGTCTATGTCAATGATGTTTTAGTATTTTTCCCGCATTGGACTCGGCAGCTGAGAACCTGAAGATGACATTCCAGTGGATAAATAAAGCAGGCTTGAAACTGAAAGAAAAATGCATGTTGGTGTGCACAAAATTGGATTTTCTTGGAGAAATGGCAGCAATAAGAGACTGGCCTCAACCTGTGTCCAAGTAACAACCACAACCAGTCCACTGTCTGTTCTCACTAAAATTGAAACTTACTATGGATGAAGCAAGGAAAGTGACTATGAATTCAGATCCCTAAAGCTTTCTTTAGTAGAAGCTCTAGTGCTGAAATATCCATGACAAGACAAAGAGTACCTGTTGAATACCAAAAGAAGCAACAAAAGAATTGTAGATGGTGTTATCACAGTTGCAGAACAGAGTTAAACACGTAATTAGATATATTAATCATATGCTTATATCTCTGAAGTGCAAATATTGCATGACAAGACAGCATTTAGTGAAATTTAGTGACAGATCCCTGATTTGAAAAAAAAATAACGGATGAGTTCTGAAAACTTATAGATAGCCAAGATGAGTATTTTTTGAAAATTGCTAATTTATAAGCAAATAATTAAGAAAAAAGAAATACAATTATTAGCAAAAAGACTAACATTTACTCCCACAAATAATCTAATAACATACAACTAACAAACGATGTGTATGAATTTACTAGAATATTGGGACTGAAGAATATTTTTATGATCTTTGAAATAAATATGGATCCTTTATAAAATAAAATCACATTTTGATGTTATAAAAAGAATAAACTCTGAACCACAGTTAATTTACAACAACAACAAAAATAATCATATTTTGTTACCAAAAAAACAAAAAAGGAAAGATAATTTATCTTTAAAAGTACGGAAATCGCTTAATAAACTTAAAAATTCTAATTAGAGATTTCAAAAATCAGGTAAAAAATAGAATATGGGTAATTACTACAAAACTATTTTATAATCAAAAGGTTTATGTACATTCAAATAAGATAAAAGTTTACCAAAAAGTGTGAGGTTTAAATGAATTGAGACCCATAAGTTTCATTACAGAACAATTAATTAATTTTGTTGAAGAATTTAAGGGGGGATATTAAAAAGAAAAACATTTTATCTTAAGTAATTTGAAATTGAGCATTTTTATTTATTTTTAAAGATTCATAAATCAAAAGAGACTAATGATATGTTGTTGGAAACAAGAAGTAAATATATTGTTATCCTAAACCTTTCAATATTTCGAAAAGACTGACTGTAAGATGTATTAAAAAATTACTGAGTATTTAAGTGACCTTTTGGACATATATTGAAACCTTGTTTTTAACTAATATTCCGAGTATTTTTAGAGATTATTTTGAATGTGTTGAAAACCTGTCAACATGTATGAGAAATTAATTAATCCCAGGTTTAATAAAAGTTTTATCTTAAAAAGACTAGACACAGTCTTAAAAATTGTTTTTGTACTTATGAGAAACAAATTTCTGGTGCAGCAATGGATACAAAAGTTGCTCCAACTTACGTTAATGTCACTATGGTATTTTTAGAACTACAAGTATTTAATATACTACATAATTATTTTGAAAATATATTTGTAATTTAAGTAAAATCTTTTTGGAAAAAATTTACAGACGATTGTTTTGTGATATAGAGGGATATTCGAGATACTAATATATTTATTGTGATTTTAAATAAGAAGATTAAGTTTACCTTTGAAAGAAATAAGAAAGCTTTTTTCCTTTCTTAGATGTGCTGGTAAGTGTTTCACCAGAAAAGATTTTAACTGCAATATTTTATAAACCCACAAACTCACACCAGTATGTAAAAATTTCTTTTTTTTTTAGTAATTATCCCAAATATATAAACTTAAATGTTCCCGTAAATCTCGAAAGTTAGACTATATCATTTGGTTTCCAATGAAGAAGCGAGAGTTAATAGATTACTAGAGCTGAAGCAGTCTTTAGTTCAGTGTCACTACCCAAAATATGTTACATTAGTAGTTTTGGAAATTGCTAAAAATAATTTTTTAATAAAAACGTTTAGATAGAAAGATTAGTAAACCTAAAATAATAGTATACCTTTTTTTAGTAGCCTATTGTTAGATTGTACATATTTATACTTTTTTGTTGTACTTAATTCAGACAAATAGTAGATAAAAACTGATTGATTTTCAATAGATAATAAATTAATTTTAAGAAGACAACTCAAAATTTGTATAGATTATCGAATAAATCTAAATGGAAAGATATTTCAAAGGAAAGTATTTTCAGTTGTGAAAGAAATGATTGTGCTTTACCTAATTTAGTATATATGAAAATTATTAGAACAATATGTCTTTTAGAATAACATAATATAACATAAAATAACAACATTACAGGACAAAATGGACCTTTTTTGTCCATTTAGGCCGTCATATTCACTAAATTAAACAAAATACTAAAAACTTAAAGAAATCCCTTATCATTCAAATATTTATGAAGGTCTCCTTTAGACTAATTGCATACACTACATCCAAAGGCAAACCATTCTAAATCTGAAACACCCTGTTAAAAGTATGCAGTTGTCTTAGATGAAGGTGACTCTTCCCTGCTGAAATTTATATTTGTGTCCTCTAGTCTTACCATACTTACCATTAAATATGAACAAAGATATTGCATCAACACTATCAATACCTTAACAATCTTAAACACCTCAATTAGATTCCTTCATTCTATTCTTTTTTAAAGAGAAAACAAGATTAGAGATATTAACCTATCCTCATATGACATCCTTTCTATCTTAGTAGCCCTTCTCTGAATCCTTTCCAACAATTCAATGTCCTTTCTAAAGCAAAACCCCAGGACTTAACACAGTGCTTTAAATGAATGAACACAGTACACTTATACAATGATATTAATACCTATTTAGACTTGTAATCAATATTTCTGTAGATACAGCCTAAGATTCTATTTACTCTGCCACTAGCAACAGCACATTACTTGAATAATTTAAGCGATTGATCAACCAGAACACTAAGATCCCTGTCTTCCATAACACTGTTAAGTTTGGTTATTCCCATTAAAATTATACTAATAAATCAAATTATGATATCCCATGTGCATTAATTTCATTTATTATAATTAAAAGCCATCTGCCATTTAGTTTCAAAACTCACCAAATAATTCAAATCTTTTTTAAAGCAATAACATTATCTTCACAGCCAGCAAGATCTAAAATTTAATATCATCAGCAAAGTTAAATAATGTATTGACCATTCTATCACCTATGCCATTGATATAAATCAAAAAGAGCAAAGTCCTTAACAATGAGCTCTGACATTACTACAGCTTGACAGAATTTCATTTATAACAATCCTATATCTTCTTCCATCTAGCCATTTTTTATCCAATAAGCCAACCTATCCCCCACACCTACAGATGTTTTCTGAAAATCCAGATACACTAAATCCACACCTGTACCCTGATCTACATAAACATTAATCTTTTTCAAAAATGTCAAAAGATTAATAAAAAATTTCCTCTAGTGAAACCATGCTAACTATCGAACAAAAATTTTAACTTTGGTAAATGACTTTGCAAAGCATATTTTTCAGACTTTCAAAATGTTTTCCTACCAGTGATGTAATACCTATAATTACTGGGATAATTTTTATCACCTCCCTTGAAAAGAGTAGTAATGATGACCAACTTCCATTCTTCTGGTACCAGCTCACTATTCAAGGATTTAGAAAAAATAATAGCAAGAGTCTCATATATCCAATCCTTAACATCTTTCAAAACACTTGGATAAATATTATCTGGCCCAGGATCTTTATAATTCTGAAAACCTCTAATTCTTTTTCTTGAAAAGCTCAGAATTAATGCAATGATCTTGTTCGGTCTTGCTTTCATCTATCAACTGTTGAGAAATATCACTTAAGTCTTCATTAATAAAAACGGAAGATAAAGTAGAATTCAATAACCTAGTTATCCTGTAATAATCGGGTATTCGCCTTCTTATATCATCTCTTAAAAGTCCCATTCCTGTGTTGTTACGTCTTGTTCGTTTGTTAATTTCTCGTAAAAATTCTTTCCGAAGAAACTTCTGCGATACAAGTCCTTTC